>NW_001851217.1:0-1234 GCF_000002415.2 Plasmodium vivax
GAATAATAAATTACATTTATATTTTTTAACATTGATTTAATATTATATAATTATTTAAAAGGTTATCATAATAATCATTTATTTACTATTATACATATTTATAATTATATATATCTTTCCTATAAATTGTTTAATTTATTGTGTGGATTAATAACAAGATTATGAAAATTTTACAGTAAAATGATAATTATATGAATGATTATTTTTTTTAGGATAAATATATTACTTCATTATAATCACATGTTTTTAATGTATTACTGATTATATTATAAAATATAGCACTATAATAAGCTAAATATAATGCAAATATAAAATTATATTATTAAAGACAAAAGAGCTATCAAAAATATTGTGCATATATTATTTATAATTTATTAAAATATTATAGAAAATAATAATTTACATATTAACATATTTTATAGTTCTTTTTAACATATTTCTTCGAAACATGACAAAATATTGCTTTAGTAGTAGTAATAAGGTAAATTTTCCTTTTTCACTTAGAATATATATAATATTTACATACTTAAATGATATATATATATTATATAAATATAAAATTCATATCATACATTTTATTTTATTCTTTATATAAATTTTAATGTATCTTTTATTCTTTAGTATCTTGATTATAGTTGTCACCGTAAGTTAAATGAATACTTCAATAGAAAAGACATATTTAATGAATTAGAGGATAAGGCGAAAACATTCCTTCAAAATATAACTCTTAACAAAGGATATTCTGATTATCAGAAAAATATTTTTAATAAGCTATATCATTTTTTAAAAGGAGATGGAATTTTTATGTGGCAGGATGAATCAGAATGTTGTAAGTATATTAATTATTGGCTAAATACTGAAGTTCAAAATATTCTTCCTAATTTATATGATAATAAATCATTTGAAAATTTCCAAAATATTTTGAATTTTTACAATGAAGATAAACAATATAATAAAAGATGCATTTCTTATATAAAATACATAGAACCCTACGATTTGAAAAAAATGGATATCATATATAGTTTGTATAAAAACTACAAAAAACTTATTGAAGAACACAGAAACCATGATTATGCCCCATGTATAATCCTTACTGATATATATCTCATTTATAAGGATGCTCTTGATTTATATGGCAATAACGATGATAACATGTTTTCTAGATTAAAAGAATTTAAAAAAAAAATGGATCCTATTCTTCCACAGCATAGAATTTGTCCATACAATATACAAT
>NW_001851216.1:0-941 GCF_000002415.2 Plasmodium vivax
TTTTTTTAAAAAAGCAGAAGGATGAAATTTATTATAAGAAATAGATAAGAATTAAATAAAACACACTTTAAATCTAATTATAAGTAAACTAAATATACTAAAAAAAATTAAATATAATGTGATTCTATAATAGTTATTATATTATATTTTCAAATGTTTATGAATTTTAGTCAACATAAAAATGGGAATATAAAATTTTATACAATAATATGGTTTGAAAAAAAATAAAATTTTGGCAAAATTTGCTGCATTTTAAAGTTATTTAAATATAAATGAGATAGAAAAAAGTATATTAACATAATAATGCTCAAAATATAGTCCATCATTTCATTATAATGTAATATAATCCATTTTATATTTCCTTATTATATTTATAATATTATTATGGATTTATTAACTGGATAGAACGTTATTTATGTATGGTTTGAACTATTACCTATTTGTATTGTGTCATATAAAAAAATATAACATAAATAAAAAAATAACCTGTTTTCCTCATTAATAAAATATGGATGTGATCCTTTATTTCTATAAATATATACTTCCATATGTATATTATGTACATTTGTTCTTTGTGCAAAACACTTTTGATGTAATTTTAATTATTAATTCTAAATACTCACTTGCGTGTTCTTATATTTTCATTTAATATTTATATATTATATCTTAAATTGTGCAATGTTTTTTTTTATTCTACATATCAGTGGAGGTTTATAAATGCAATATTGTTAAAAAAAATATACATTACATGAATTCCGTTATTTTTTTATTAAGAAATTTTTGTATAAATTAACAGATTAACAATAAGCAATAGTTAGTATATCTACAAGTGGAATTTATAATTATAGAAATTGCAAACCTGTTTATTAGGTATAAACTTTATTATTTTAACAAAGTACCCTATAACTATATCTAAATTAAAGGGAAATGTTTAGTCTGGA
>NW_001851215.1:0-1723 GCF_000002415.2 Plasmodium vivax
TTTTATATTTTACTTTAAAAATTTAAAAATATAATCTTACTGTTAATTGCTACTAACACATGTATAAAAAACGTCTAAATGTTTCTCTATATTTTTCATGAAATACTATTTTAAAAAATATAAATAAATTATATTCTTAAAATTAGCATAAATAAACGAAATATTATATTTAGAATAATAAAACTAATTATTTTATTATAGAATAATTAAATTGATTCTTATTATTATTATTTTGAAAATTTTCGGAACATTTAAATCTAAAATGGATATAATGTATGCATTATATATTAGGAGATTACGTATAATATACCCAATTATGTATCCATTTTGAGTATTTTTTTAATAATATACCTTCCTTATATATTTCTATTTGTTAAGAGAAATTTATTTGCTATATGAGAACTTATTATAATTGCAAAGCAATAATAAGTTATATTAAAAAAACCACTTTTATTAAATAAATTATATAATAAGCTTAAAAATACATTTATATAAGAGATGCCGCATATATATGTAAAAGTTTTAAATTTTAATATAACCAGTACAATTATTTTCTGTAAAAATATTATAATGATTTTCCATAATATTATAATTTTATAATAACATTCTTAAATTTTATTATTTCTTATCAGTTATTCCTTTAAAGTGAATATGATTGCATAGCAATGAATTATACCTACAGATACAATATTTCCATTGCAAATAAAAAARAAAAAAAAAAAAAAAATACATATATATGATTGATATGTATTATCGTTATGAAATATATTGAATCCACAATTATTATTGTCATAATTTTATATAACAGTTTAGTATAATCTTAATTTTTGTATACATACAGCCAGTAATTATTTAATAATGAAAATGATAAATTATTATATCTGAAATGATGGAAATTTATCCAATATAATATTATAAAAACCATTTTCTTTACATTGTTCATTATAACATTACTGTTGATATCCAATTTATCCCATACAAAAATATGCAGCTGTTTTAAACAGCTTTTTATAAAATTTTTTTTATTATGAATAGTTAAACAAATAATAATTTTAGAATTATAAGTACATATAATATAATCTGTTCACATAAATTCATATTTATAACATTATTAATATAACTAATCCGTAAATATATAAATATCATATTCTTATTTCCTAATAATAAATGTTATAAATATAATTTTATGGAAATTAAAACAAAAAGTGTAAACGAATGCACAATTAGTAATAGTTCTGAAAATAATTTCTTTGTAATAATAACAATATATTACTCATGATGAATTTTGCACTTTTTATGCACATAGCATCATATATACATATCCTGAATACTATCTACTATTTTATTTACGTATATGAAAAAATATCTCCATGCTTAGATATATATTATATAAGTATCTAAACATAATAAGAATAAGAAAATAACATAAGTAGTCATATTAAAATTGATATTGATTATACTCCTATTTATTAAAATTAAATTCCAAAATGATCATTATTAGTTTCTTTTAGGATACATCGAATAACTTTATATTGAAATTAGGAGGTTGACACAATAAAAGGATCTTTAATTATTTTATTAATAATAGACATGAAATAATTATATTATGAAAACTGCAAATTTTACACAAAAAAAAAAAAGATAAAGGTTCTTAGAACAAATAGAATGTTTTTAATGTGATATATTATTATTAAGATAAAAACATAAAAGAAAAAATTAATTC
>NW_001851214.1:0-1494 GCF_000002415.2 Plasmodium vivax
CCCATTTACAAATTTATATTTAATCATGGTCTTGGTATTAAAAAATATATGCAGAAATTACTATCAATTCTATTTTTATATATATGAATAATATCTATAATTAGATACTTAACTAAGAAACATATATTTTATTTGTTTTGTTGGGGGATAATTCTATCGTAAAACATACAATTATGAATAATTTTTTTGGTGATTATTATATATAATTTTTTGTGCAAAGCAGCAGATAGATTTTTTTAAATTATTTGCTCTAGATAATTTATGTAATAAGTGTTTTATTTGTTTTTGTTCTTTAATATAATCAATGGATTTAATAGAACAATATTGTCATTTGTTCTAAAAAATCATATAATAAAAAAGTAATTTTTCAAGCACGTATATATTATAATAAAATTACATATACTAAATATAATACATAGTTAATAACTTAAATAATTTTTTTTGTGTATTTACTTTTGTTTTTGTTTTACATCATTTTATACATATTTTTATATGATAATTTAATAACACTCTACATCTTTACGATAAATAAAATATAAGCATTAATTCACATAAAAATATACATTTGCATATATTTATATGTATATTTTAATTATAACAATAATAGATAAATAAATGAGCATATATGATAATTAAAATGTCAATGTAAAAATCAGATAGTATGGGTAGATATTTTTATTACACCGTGGAAAATATTGTAATATGTTATATTGTATAATAAAACAATGCAAGATTTTTCAATTAACATAAAATTTTCCATTATTAATATAACTGTAGTCCAATACATATATGATATATTTTTGCTTATATTATTTAAAATGGAATAGCATTAAATACTCTAATTAAAAATATCCTTTATTAAAACCTTCAATATATAACATTCATGATAAAAAAACTGTAATAAATTAAACATAAATGATAAAATCAAGTTTTTTATAATAAATTCACATATTAGAACATGGTAGTAAATAAAGAATATAAATATAAACTTGCTTTAAATCAAAAATATAATAAACAAACTCCAGGAAGTATAATGCCGAAATATTATACAAAATGTATATTAAAAATAAATATATAATATTATAATATGAATCATGTAATATACTTTGTTAATATTTTCGTGATTACGATTGCTTATTTAGAGAAAAGTAATTCTGTTGTATAATTTTATAATTATTTCATAACTTTTTGGTAAAAAAGAATGTATATTATTTTTCCTATTATTTTATTTTAACATAAATTATACAGAAGTTATAGCAAAAAATTAGGATAGCTAATATGATGTCTAATGAAAGCACGTATATGTGAATTAATTACTAAAAGATAAAAAATATATATATATTTTTTGCAAAAACAAATAAGTAATTAATTAATAGTTCATAGTTTTGAAAACACCCCAAAATAACTAATAATATATTAAGTAACATATAAAATTTATTTAAAAAATTTTTGTATAAAATAAATTAGTAATTATAAAATATGCTTATGGAAATA
>NW_001851213.1:0-780 GCF_000002415.2 Plasmodium vivax
GGGTAGTTCACCTTGTATCAATTATATTCTACATATAAAATTAAAATTACCACTAGGTATTATTATATTAATAAATATGTTTTAAGGTATATATAAAATTAATTCAATATAGTTATAATAAATTAATATCATATTATAGTCAATAAAGGAATTTGTAATCCTTCTATTAAAAAAAAGTAATGTATACTATCTATACGTTCGTACTATATGTACCTTAAGAAGAAACATAATTATCTTAAAAGAAAAAAAAATTAAATATATTCTTCTAAATATGTGGAATAAAATAAAGGGACACTATTATACTTTAAAGTAATTAACTTTATTATTTTTTTTATTTCTATGTATTTTTATGAAACTTTTCGCAAAAGAAATGCTTTTTTCCCAATGTATTGTTATATATATACAATTGAAATTTTTTTTGAGTATTTTAGTTTTCCTTCACTAACATGAATATTATATATTTGTTTGCTCGTTATTCATTTATATGATAGTTTGTAAAATAATAGCATAAATACTAATTTATGTTACCATAGATTCTAATAAAAAATACTATTGCATTATAATTTAAAAATGGAATTGTTAATGAATTATAAGATAAACGGAAACTTAAAATTTTTTTCTCTCCTTAAAATTGTTACTATTCAACTTTTAGTATGGATATATTACCCTTACAATGATGAGGTACAAAATAATGATTGAGAATTCTATACGTTTTTTTTGTTTTATGCAATTTTTTACTTTATGGTGATATTTTTTTTAAAGATATTATTTATTGTAATA
>NW_001851212.1:0-3219 GCF_000002415.2 Plasmodium vivax
CTAATTAACAGACTCTATATGTGGTTTGATTTTTCATTATTTTAAAATTCTATATAATACAATGTTTTAATATTTGTATATAAATAGATAGACTTATAAATTATGTTCGATATTATTGATACATTATAATATATAAATATGACGCAATATATATATAAAAATTGAATCCATAAAAAATTTTTACAAAATATATGAAAGATTTCATGAATATTATAAATTAAGAAATATACAGTAGCTAGAATATACATTTAGATGTCTAGAATTTGTCTATAATATAATACCAGATTATAGTAAAAATTGTGTCTCAAATATTACAAATACATGTAGGAATAAAATTATATATTTATCTGTATATGTATGTACAATTTTTTTTTTTTTAATAACATATAAATTTGAAAATAAAAAAAGTGTAGCTCATTAGCATTATATGTATTTGTACCATACTATAAAACTATTTTAATATATATATAATATCAAAAGTATATATAAAAATTACAAAGGCAAGAATAAAAAATATATACGAATAAATATTACCTATAGTTAAATATTATAACAATAACATGCGAAACATACATATAAAGATATATCTATCTTAAGATCCAGATATTTATTACACCTTAAATTTTTTTTAAAAATTATATATATTAATTGTGTGTTTAACGAAACCACTTATCTCATTAAAATCATATATTACATATGAAAATTAAGTTTTTTTTTTTTTATTACGTCGAACGCGTGAATACTTTATAAAATGTTATTATTCTATTGAATATATATTATATTTATGTGGTTACTTTTTATAAAAAATATATTATATATATTTATTAATTATTAAATTATTTAAAATATTTTTGGAAGGAAAATAAAAACTATTGTTTTAAATTAAGCAATAAACTGTTCGCGTAAGTTGAATTTAAATAATTAAGATCGTTTTTTTTTGTAATAATAAATACGCATTTAGTTAATTGTGAAAAAAAATAAATATTTTAAAATTTTATATAAAGCATTTTTTAATCCCAAAGGCGCATTATAAATTGTATCACACATTTTGAATCATAATAAACTTTTTTTTTTATGATGTAAAAATGTTCTTAAAAAAAAATAATGGAAAATCAATTGCGTAAAAAGATTTACAAAAAACATAAAACAGAATATTTTTTTAAATAAATATAATATTTATATAACGAATTATTTATTAAAAATTATGTAAAATAATTTAAATATATAAGCGAAAATAATTATAAATTATCAATATATTTTTATTAATATGCACGTATATACATAATGAATTTTTCTTTTACTTTAATGACAATGAACTAGGAATAAAATTAATATAAGAGTAAATTGATTAATATAAGGATTATACATATTATTTAGAAAAATTTTTATTTATTTTAGTTATGAGTTTATAAAAATATGTATAAATTGAAAATTTTAAAAGTTTTTTTAAAAAGTAAAAATAGTGTGCTGCAGAGTTATATTAATATGTAAAATCTTAGTAGTATTTTAGGTAAGAGTTATAACATTTCAAAATATATTTGCTTAAAAAAAATTTACTTATATTATTTTTTCTATTTAAAAAGGTTTATATTATTTCAATATTAGACAATTATTGCCAAAATTAATATGGGATGATAAAACAAAGTGAAAAAATATTTTTGCTATTTAAGAATCAGCATAGTGGGAAAATTGATATGTATATAACGTTATTCTTTATAAGTATAATTAAGTTAATCTTTTTAATAAATCATTAAATGTTAAGGAGTAATTTATAAATTTTTATTTCCTTTTTGTTCCTTTTGTAATATATTAAAAATAAAATACTATAAGTATAAATAAAGACAATAATTATATCGAAGGTATTATTTATTATGATATTAGGTTGTAAAAGTATAATACATAGTAATTCCAAAATGCATGATCCTTAATATATTATTATCAATCTTAAAATAATAAAGGCTCTTATTTGTTATATTATAAAATAAAATTATTAATATTCTATCATAGTAGTGACTTTTTATAGTACGAAAAATGTTGTATTATACAATACGCAAGGTATAAATACTTTAAAAAGTAAAGAAAAAATTTTTTTTTTCAAAAAAGCTTTATTCTATTTTGTATCCTAATATATTTGTAATTTGAACTTTTCATAAATGATTTAGATTTTTTCAATAATTTTGATATTATATTACTGAAAGTAATACACGAATACTAAATTAATTTTTACATTTCTTTTTATAGGGAAAATTAAAATTTCCTTTTAATAATTTTTCTAACAATATTATAAAATTATAAATTTATACATTTATTAGAGTTTATATTGTAATATTAAATACCAAACTTTTATTATAAATTAAAAAATTCATGAAATTAATTACCTTTTTGATACATCTATAAATATATTACCGTAAATATAAAAATTTCTATAATTCTGTTGATTTTAGTGTTGGAATAATATCTCATGCATTCTAATTGAATAAGGAATGTCTAATTATTAATTTTACTTTTCTATAAAATTAACATTACGATAGCAAAGAAAATCATTTTTTTTATATGGAGTATCAAGCTATTAGTATTATTATGGAAACATTAAATCGCATAGTTATTCTAATAATATATATATAGTATATAAACATTTTATATTATATCTATACTAAAGTTATCTATATCTATATTAAAATGCATATATATATTTACTGTTTTTAAATTAGTTACAAAAACAATTATTTTTATTATTTTTTAATAAATTATATATGTAATGCATATATTTGGAGTATAATATACCTTTTTTGGTATATATATATATTCTTTATAATAAATTATATAATAACATTTTAATTAATTTCTTTAATAGATATATTTCTATTTTCAGTTAATATATATATATTATTACCTTTTAGTTTACATCATATCTTTATATATCATAATAATATCAAATACATTTAATAATAAAAAAATCATTTTGTCTAGGGCACAACAAAAAGTTAATACTTAACATTATATTAACGCTATTATTAATTAAGAATTATAAGATGAGAGAATATATAAGTGTGCTTACGGTTTTTTAAGTTGCAGCTTCTATAATTTTTATATTGTTACCTAGCCCTTATAATGATTCTGTAAACAATAATATTTAATATTAATTTTGTCTTTTTTTTTCTCTATGATTATTTGATTTATTATATTTCTGTTAATATTAGTTAATAATCATAGAGAAAA
>NW_001851211.1:0-1047 GCF_000002415.2 Plasmodium vivax
CAATACATAATTAAGTGGACCCCTAATAATATTATATACACTCATATTATACATTATTTTTCCATACATAGAATATATCCGTAGAAACATACAATATTTGTATAAATAAACATTTTTTTTTATATTGTATTTTTTTTATATTTTTTTAGAGTCAAATATTTTATAGTGCATATTTTTATATTACAATCGCACAATGTTAAATACGTACAATTATTTAGTGATTCATGTTTTGTGTTTATTTTTTAAGGATAGATTATTTATATTTTATATAGTTCATAATTTATACAAATTTTATAATAAATAAAATTTATGATTAATATATAAATATTCTACATAGATTAATCTTTCACATAATCATATTTATACATTAAGAAATTTATTTTTTTTTATTTAAATTGAATGAGTAAATAAAAATGGGACGTTCCGAAGATCCAAAAGAAGTAGGCATATATTTTCATTTATTTTGGGAAAACAAATATACCTATTTCTTATTATTAAAATATTATATATTCATACATATAATAAAATGTTTATTTATGAATATCTATTCTTAGAAGTTAATAACTTATTTACCTTTAAATTTGTAGTATGTGTTTTTCGATAGTATTCATGAATATATAAAGAAAGCAGATAGCGCTAAAAGTGATTTTAGATCAGATTATGATTACTCGTGTTGTGACTCATTTTCCATAATGTGGAAATCTGAGTTGAAAAAAGAAGAAAATATAAAAACAATTTGTAAACAACTTATAAACTTATATAAATCTTTATCTAATATTAAAGGCCAATCAAAGGTTCATCCTGATTATAAAAAAGATTCGAGTTTTTTAAATTACTGGGTAAACATGATTATAAGCGAATATAGACATAATGATCAAAATTGTGTTCATAACTTTTCAAATCTGATGGAGGCCCATTGTATGACTACTTTTTCTAAGTTGAATGAATTATCAGAATTATTATACGATATTAAGGGTGATGAATTTAATAAAATAAATATATTATTTAATTTATATGAAAACTATTATAAACTTCAAAGTAGTCTAA
>NW_001851210.1:0-917 GCF_000002415.2 Plasmodium vivax
TTTTACCCGTATACACTAACTTTATATATATATCCGTATGATAATATAATATAATAAAAAAATAATCATAAAAATTTACATATATGCATAACAAATACATGTAGAAAATATGAACATTTTTCACTTGTCTCTGAACACTTAAAGTTCAAATTTTAGCATGTTATATTTCACCATATGCAATATTTAGAACAAATAATATATTATCAAAAAAGAACATTTACATTCTTCATTTGCATAAAATTTATCGTCATATAAAACAGAATATATTACTTGTTAACTATTTTATTTAAAGAAATATTACATATATAGTTTGAACATTTGGACGATATATATATATTAATATAATTAAATTGTGCTATGCGAAATAATRAAGTTACAAATTAAATATATTATGTTATCGTGTAAACACAAATACAAAAAATAATTGTTAAAAATATTCAGAAATTTAGACATTATATTCATACCTTTATAATTTTCCTAGTTTTAATTTATGTATAAATGTGTGAAAAATAAGTATACTTTGAATTTGATCAAACAATATATACATCGTTTYTCTCTATTAAATTTATCATTAATTATTATGTACTATAATCATATATAAAAATATATTATGATACTCAATTAAAAAAAATTTAAATGCTGCTTATMTTAATAATTAAATTATTTTTATTGTAATAACTTTGTTTTATAAAATATAATAATTTAAAAAATAAAAATATATTAATAAATATTTATGTATTCATAATGAAAATAAATTATCATGATATAAATTTTCTTCCCACATAATTATATACTAGATTAACACTGTATTATTATAACAATAATATTAAAATAAAATGCGCATACATCAGAGTACTGAAGTGCGAAAGGTATATTTATTATATTTATCATTACTTTTTTTCAGTAATATCAATATT
>NW_001851209.1:0-2042 GCF_000002415.2 Plasmodium vivax
TATAATTCTGAACATACCAGTATAAATCTCATAGCATTTCTTAAGATATTTTTCAAATGGTTCTTTTTTATTAATTATTGTGAAGACATCTTCTTCTTTAATCCAATATAAATTTTCACCGTGCAAATATAGATCTTTCTTTTTTTCAAAATCTTCCTTACTAATATCAAAATTTTCTATAATACAGCTACTATCAACTTTAAAATTATTGTTTTTAGCTTCATTTACTTGCTTATATAAATTAGTTAAATCTCCACAAGAATCACTGCTTTTTATATAGCTATATATAAAATACATCAAGTATTCGCAACATTTACTATTAGAACCCAAAAGCGTTTTACATGACTCATTTTTTAATTGTGACATAAAATTTTCTATATTTAAACAAATAGAATGAAGGTTACAATTTATAGGATGATTTACATTTGGTATAGATCTACAATAATTACTAGAATTCCTTCGTTCAGAATTTGTTAAAACAAGATTTGAATAAAAGCCACATGAGGGTAAGTAGGTAACGAAATCATACTAAAAAATAAAATGAATATATAATTTATATAAATTTAAAAATTATCATATTGATTATAGAATTATCAATATATTTAGATGGAAATGAAATGATAATATTTTTGGAATGTTTATTTAAATAATGTGATGAAAATTTACTTCTTCTAGTTTTTCATAAAATTTATCTTCATACACCGTAGTCATTTTAATTTTGGGTAATTATAAAGGCAGTAAAAATAACAATATTATTGTAATAAATATAATTTATAACCAATTACGTATGTTGTAGATTTTGTAATTTAAAAAATGATTTACAAAATATTCATTATTATGAATACAAGTATATATTCATATTGTTTTTAAGGTACCTCTCAGAAGAATAGATTAATACAATAAAATATTCGAAAAATGAAATGATTTCTTTCAGTAGCATATGCAATGTGTAACATTGAATAATGAAATTATATTTTATTCTTTTTTGGTTTTCATAAAAATTATATACTATTTTTGATGTATTTATGTAGAGAAAAAAAATAAGATTAATGTAATAAGATAGTAAATAATTTTAGATGAAAATTTTATTTACTCACAATTAATTCTAATTTTGTTTTTAATCAATTAATAAATATCTGCTCATATTGAATAAGCTATTATATATTTATTCGCAATGATAACACATATTTTAGTATTAAATACATAACATGAAAAAGGTGTTTTTTATGATAATCATAGTTTTATTAGAGGAAATATAAATTAAGCAAGAATTAAAGGGGAAAAAAAAGATAGTTAGATATACATAAATAAAATAATATTACCATTTTTATCAATAACCTATATTTTATATAACTAATTTTGGTTTTTTTTATGATTTTCATAGGAACATTATATCATTGTTATCAGTTTTTCGTTTTGATAAAATTATCGTCTATGTTATTTTTTTTATGTAATTTATTGTTAAAATTTAAATATGAAAAAAGAAAGAAGTTTTAATATATTATTTATTGTTTTTCTAGAATTTATAAAACATAAAGGTATCATAAAATATATTTAATAATAATAAAGTAATGAATAGTATTTCACCACAAATTGGCTATATTATTGAAGTAATTGTTAAGCAATAATTCTTACTAATGTATTGTTTACTTATTATGTTAAATGAAATAGATGGTTAAATAAATATATTTTTTTTTTTGTATTTAAATTTATCTTCAAAAATTTCATTACTTACTAAAGCTGTAATTATAATAATATGCAAGAATTATACATATAATTTCATGGGAACATTAAAAACTAATATATGCTTTTTACATGTGTTCTCTAATAATACACCTAATAAACCTTTGTAAATTATATTTTATTGTTGTATTAAATGGAAATACTATAGATAATATAATAATATTTTGCCTACATTCTTTAAATTATATTTATTATATACCCATATTTTAGGAAGACAAATGCATTTTATTGTTTAAAAAAAATATTTTGTATAAATGCCTTTATTACAAATATTTATATGATTCATAGGAGACTAGTAC
>NW_001851208.1:0-4158 GCF_000002415.2 Plasmodium vivax
ATACAAATATATTTTGAAAAGATGAAACATATTCATATGTATTTTTTTTTTGTATTTTTTAGAAACTATATTTATATATAAATTTGTTTTGTTTTTTATCTTATGATACTAAGCTTTTTTATTTATACTGATACCAAATTTGTTCTGTTTATATCATTCATAATAAAATATTATATTTAGTATTTTTACAAAACAAACATATTCAGATTTAAAATAACGAATCCTATTATACATTTTCTTATTAATAAATGAGTTATCTTATATATAATTATAGGAGTACAGTTTTAATGTTCTCTTTCTTATACAAGAGCTTTTACTATTGACATGATGATAAAATACATTAAGGAACAATGGCACACCAATAATTTATAACATGCATTTAAATTGATGCACTTTGATTCATTATATAATTTTTATTAATTCATATTTATATAATTTTTTAATGAATTCTAAAATTATAAAATATAATTATATTGTTGCTGTTTTTAGTGTATAGCTGAAAATATTGTAATTAAATAAATATATATAAAGAGTTAAAATAAAATTTTCTAGTGATATATCATTATAAGAATGAATTAAATATATACCTAATTTCTGTAAATATTTTAGCAACACAAATTAATTTTCTCCTTGTCTTAAGGTTTTTCTTATTAAAATATTAAAAAATGTAACAATTATATAAAAATAAATGTAATATGCAGCTTATTTTGATAAATAACTTTTTTTATTATTTATTAGATTATATTCATAATATTAACTATAGATTTACAATAAATTTACCTTATTCATATAAAGATATAATATCCTGATATAATACGTATAATGTGGTATATTCGTAACTTAACATGGTTCCCACTAGTTTTATATTTCGTATTTGCACATACATATTTACACCTATACTTCCTTTATTATTTATATTATTATTAATTATTAAAAATAATAAATTTATGGTATGATTAAATATATGTAATTTTTAATTAATTAATTTATTCTTTTTAAATAAGTCCTGCATGCTTTATATTGTTAATATGTTTACCAGAATTAAAAATTAATATATATACACTTATTTATTATTCGCATTCCTTTATTTATTTTTTTATAAAAAAAAGTATGAGAAACTGGTCATTCAAAGGATAATTCATTTTTCTACATTTTATAAAAAGTATATAGTAAAATATAAAAATAACCCGGTTCCCATTAATTTTAAATGAGGATTTAAGAAGTTTTTTATATATTATATATATACCTATTATTCGTTTATAAATATTTATATAACAATAAATAGTATATATTTTTCATTATATTATTAACATATCTCTTATTTATATTATTCAGATTAATTATCTAAATAATTATAGAATTAGTCACTTCTATACGCAATAATATGTTTAAATATATATACTTGAAAAAAATTATAAAAATATTTTTTAGAGTGTTATTTTTTATAATAATTAACATATATGTTAACTCTTTAGAATGATAAATATATAATTGTTCAAAACCTACAGCCAATTCAATTAATAAATTCACAAATAATCAATAATAAATTGAAATAAAACAAGGAACACATTTTTTATATGATTACTACTTATACGTCCCACTCAAGACAACAATCAACGTAGATAAATAGTTCATAAATATTAAATTACTCAAATCTCAGTAAAATCCATACTATTTGTGTTTATATATTACTATTAAGCCACGCTCTTAATTTTTAATATACATATTAGTAATACATCTTCATATTTCCATTCTCACTAATGTGCAATATTTAATCTAATATAACTAAACAATATTAATTAAAACATTTATATATATAACCTAAACTAAGTACATTATACATATTACACTATATTTAATCCTTCAGTTATATGAATAACCAATATAACAAAAAAGAACAATGAATTCAAACTCATATGACAATTAAATATATCTCTATTGTAATTTTCTGTTTATTGAAAATATTTAAAAAAAATAGGATATATAAAGGGAAAATAAGTTCAATTGTAAAGTTATTTTAACAGGTATATGACTTGTATTTTTTTATTTAACAAATATTTTTACATAAACATCAATATACTTTTATTCTCATTTTCCCTTTTCCATCTTTTAATTTTTCATATTTTATCAATTTTACAAAGATATAAATAGCAACTAATAAAATAATTATAGTCATAATAAGTGAAAATATTGAATTAACGTATCGAATATTAACTAACAAGGGTTCTTTCTCATATAGCCAATATTCAGGACATCTTTCTTCAGGATTGGAAATTACTTTATGACCACCACTTTGTTCATGTGCTTTATTTTTGCAAATACCTACTATACCCGGATATTCTTTACTAATACCAAATACTATTGGAAATATTAATCCAAGAGCTGGAATTAAAGCAAATATAATAAGACCTATACCATATTTCTTAATAATAAAACTTTTCCAGCGTTTCTTATTATTTTGCATATTTTCTGCAATATCGCGTATATGACAAAATTTACCGAAAACTTTATTTTCATAATAACAATCTAATTTGGATAACCCCTTTTTTTTTCCATATCTATTCTTGTAATTTTTCATGTATACGTCAATATTATTTGATTCATCCCTTTTTACATGAGAATAAGCAGATATATTATGAGACATATTTCTTTTTTCATTATATGTTCTTCTATCTGGTAATTTCTCTCTTAACATGGTTTTTTTTAATTCTCTTTGCCGTTCCTGTGTTGCCAAGAATCTGTTCATTTTTATGTTCAATGCTTTATCCTGTTTGTATATATTTTCTAAAGATTCACGAAACGGATTCTGAAAAAATAAAAGAATAATATTTTATAATAATATAGATAACTATACACCATATATAATAACTGTATATTTATAAAATCACATAAAACTACAGAAAAAAATGATAAAACTGTGCATATTCACAAATAGCATCTTACATCATTGTAAGTAAGACATGCCCATGTTAAAAAAATATACGTAATTTTTTTCAAAAAAGCCGTTAAATTTACGCTTTTCATTAAGTCATAAATACATATTTGTAACATTTTTATTATTATTAGAAATAAGAACAACGAAAAAAATATATTAATATTAACCAGAAGTTTTATTATTAAATATATATTATAATAATTTTAATTATTGAAAAATAGGCTTAAATAGAATTTTTACATTTTACAAATTTCATTCGTAAATCAAATTTTTTATAAGAATATTTATTTTCATATATATTGTAAAATGAATTCAAGGGAAAATAATTTATAGAGTCATTTTATTAAAATATCTATAAGTATGTTAGTTTACTAAAAATATTAAATAATTATTGTATATTATAAAAATATATAAATAATCATATTAAAAATAATGAAAAATAAAAATCTCTTACTAGGAAATAACGAATTTCTCAAGGATAGATATAATAATAAATATATGTATAGTATACATCATAATATTCATATAAAAATCATACATTATTGTGTTTACGTTATTAAAAATAACTTATCACTAATTAATTGTATAAAATTTTTAAAATATACATAAATCATATTTATTACAATAATAACAAAAAATATATATATTTAAAAAGTTTTTAAACATAAATTAATTATAAGCTAGTTTTCTAACAATTAAATAGGAATTACGAATGAACTATAATATATTTGTTAACATGAAAATACAAATTTCTATAATTCAAAGAGAAATATAATTAGTTCTAATTTAACCATATGATTAGGACAACAATGTAGGATTAGAAAATGTAACAAATATACTCTATCTAAATCTTAATACATTTCATTATTATTATAAGAATGTTTTAAAAAATATTTATTTATATTATTATGTTATTTTTCTCGATAAAACTTATTAGTCATACAGGTATGTGAAAATCAAATATTAAAAGGGTTCTAGATATACATTCAATATTTGTTCTAGCTTATGCAAAAAAAAAAAAAAAATTGTTTAAGCTAATTTATCCATGAAAAAGTAAAAATAACTATATATTGAGTTATTCAACATAACAATATTTTTTATAAACAAAAATATTGATTTTATTACATTTTTAGGAATAATTATTTATTTCGTCATATTTTTTTTCATAATTACGGTAAAAAGTTATACTAAAAATATAGTTTTAACAGAATGGTAATTTTTAA
>NW_001851207.1:0-1093 GCF_000002415.2 Plasmodium vivax
TTATTTATTTGTTTTTTATTATATAAATTAATTATTTTAGTTGAATCTCTTTCTTCTTTATTTAGTGTGTCATTTTTTATATTCACTATATATTTTCTTATTTTTTCGTATTTATATGTAATATCTATTATGTAAATTTTTTTATATAAAATTTGATATGAATTATATATTTTACGTTTTTGGTTTATGCAGTAGAATACTATAATTATGATTCTTTGGTAGTGGAGCCATTATTTTGCTATTATTATATATATATTACCTTTAAATGTATAAAACATTTTATAACATGTTTACGACTTTTTATGGGACATAGTTTATTTATAATGCGTATGATTTACAAATTTTATAGTATTTTATTTTGTTTTATTGTATGATATTATTTATATGTTTGCTAAATATATTTTTGGAGCCTCTATGAGAATTAAGTTGTTATGGATTTTTATGTATGAATTTTATAATACTTTCTATTTGTTCTAGATTTCCCCATGATATTGTAACTTTATTTATATATGTTATATTAACGGAATTATTACAATAAGTTTCAATTTATTTAATGTTAAACAATATTCTATATGATAGCTAATATTACAAATACTCAATATATTTTTTAATTTTATGTTTTTTCTTATTAATTGATAAATATATTCTTACCTTTTCTGTTTATTTTATTATGTTTTTATAATTTCCAAACATATTCAGCTGTGATTATGTGCTTATATGATTTACAACCTATATGTAATTTTCAATGCACACCATGTCATATTTCCATTTTAATATATTTGTATTTTCGAATTTTATGAAGGAAAAAAAACACGCTTTTTTTTCCCAGTTGCAATTATCTATATATGTGCCCATGAGATATTTTGTATTAATAAAAAAAACAAATATTGCATTTATGGATTTATCTAGATTTATATGCAATATTATATCTGTTAATACCCATAGCTGGTGGGTAAAAATCATAATCATGTGATTGTAATTCATTACTTCCTTGAACTCCATTCGTGAAATTCTTTTTGGTCTTTCTAATTCGAGGATCTAACACTGATCTCAATGGTGTGAACTGATATATATAAAAAAAGTATATTCATTT
>NW_001851206.1:0-376 GCF_000002415.2 Plasmodium vivax
CTGACCATTTCAATCATCGTCAACACGGACAGTCTAGTGCAGGCTCTATACTGGGCACTATGATTAGTGCTTGACACCCATTAATTAACGCATTAGCCCCCACAGCACCTCTATGAGGTAGCTACTATGACTCATCTCCTTTTTACAGATGTGAAAATTGAAGCATAGAGAGGTTAAATCACCTGCCCAATTCCGGAAATTGGCAGGGATGAGATTTGGAGGGGTTCCATTAATTCTATCTGTTAGTTCTCCAGAGAAGCTATTAAAGCAATATGCTAAAGGTTGGTAAAGAAATCAGAGTATCAATGACCTGGAGGATTAGGCCAATCAATGAAAAGGAAGACTCCTGACACTTCATGATTCGGGACTGCAACCA
>NW_001851205.1:0-1329 GCF_000002415.2 Plasmodium vivax
ACCAAATGGTGAATATCAAGTTTGGATATGGCTCTATAACAGATTACTAAGACGAATACGATAAGGGGTGAAAAGTTAATTAAAATTATCAATATTATGAATATTAATAAAATTCTGTGAATATAGAAAATAAATATTATTATTATTTTTAAAAATAAGAAGCATTAATTATTAAGTATCAATTAATGATATTTAATAAAAGCATATAAACTAAAACTCTGTAAAATCAAGTAGCATCATAAGTTCAACAAATTATATAAAATTTATATGCAACAAATAAAATTTTATTTCTATGAATGATAAATATATTATATCATGATATGTAATGGTAAAACTTATATGGTTAAATAGGGTTTAAGAAGAGGTATATTAAACTTTTCCTTTTGAAACATTTTTATAAATGTTTTATTTACAATTATCCATTAACTTTTATGTTTATTTACATATGTTATATATAAATTTCTTTTATATAAATGCATATTTTATATAATACCCCAAAATATTTTCTTTACGATTTAGTATCATAAAATGCAATTGAGTTATATATGTATTATTTTAGCTTAATTTTGCAAAATTCTGCTTAAGTAAAAAGAAATATAAATAAAAAAATTATATTTATCGTCAAAATAAGGATATAAAAAATTTGGTAATTTATTCATGAGGTCTTGTGTACCATTATTTTATCAATCAAATGCATAAATTCCATACCAACTAACAACAATTTAGCATCATTAAGACATCCTTTAACTTTTACGAAAAAATGAAATATTATTAGAATAGTAAATAAATGTTTTTTTCCTATAGCATCATTAAACACAAACCAATGAAATATGTTATTTTTATGATCCTTTTATTCTTAGGAAATTTTTAGTCATATTTTTATTATTAAAAATTTACTTTCCACACGTAATATTATTATATAATTTTTTTAAATATTAGAGTACTCCAGTTGGAACCTTCTTTAGAAGAGGAAAAGAACGCGCACATAGAATCCCACGTAGTTACAATGGACAATTCCCAGGAGAATTTCCAGATTATGACGAGTTCTATGATGGAGGTTTGGGACCAGGTCCAATTAATATATCTAATAGGGCTGAATAATAATACTACGTTATATCCTGAACGTATATTGATTGAATTAGAACATGACCATGTAAAATATAAAAATCATTCATTCTATAACTATATATAAATAATTCAAACATAATTTCACTATTAAATTCATATTTTTTTTATAAAAGAATATAAATATTATATAGTTCTTTATATAAAATTGATCCAAAGCGTCATCTATATAGTGTAGGCATTACAAAAATTCTTAAAGGCAAA
>NW_001851204.1:0-3060 GCF_000002415.2 Plasmodium vivax
AATTAAAAGGACAGAGATTAAAACCAAGTTCAGATTACACTGAAGGATTAATATATAATGATACATTACAAAATCCTCATTTTTCGAAGAATGTAGGATTAGAAAACCTAGGGAGGAAGTCTTTAGACGATGGATTTTTAGGTAAAGTGCAAGGTTTTTTTACTGAAACATTAGGACAAGTAGAACCAGCACCTATTCTTGGTGTATCTGGYGGGATGGGTGCTTTATTTTTACTTTTTAAGGTATGTATTGCTTTAAAAATATACCTATATGTTTATAATACCTTTAAAAAAAAATTCATTAGCATAAAATTGTGTTTTAAATTCACCAAATGTTTTTTTTATTATTAGTATACTCCAGTTGGATCCTCCTTTGGAGGAAGAAGAGGACGTATGCATCGAATCCCTAACAATTTCGGTGAATATTACGCAGGATTTGTCCCAGGTTTTGCTGAACAGGACTATGGAAATTTTGGAAACGAACGATATAATATATCTTATAGGCCCGAATAAAACATATTACATTATCTCTTAATAGAAAATAAGTTTAATTAGTAACTAGACTAGGAAATAAACTGTCCACCATTGCATTTCTATATTTAATCAAAACAAATATAACATCACAATGAAATACAGGTTATACATAAAATGAATAAAAAAATTACATAATTCTTTATATAAATTTTATCTCAAAATATCATTTATATATTTTCAGTATCACGAAAAATATCTTAAAATGTAAATGAATTATACAATAAAATAAACTATTGTAACCAATGCATATATATTATTATTCATGATATATTTTATAACTGTAAGTAAATTATACAAAATAATACACACCATATAAGTTAATTAAAACAAAAATTCATCTTAAAAGGATATACAACAATATGTATACGCATGAAATATATTAATATGCCTAAATGTTATAAGAAGTTTCAAAATGATTGTAATAATTTAATTTATGCTCACAAGTTGTAATATACACTGCATAACTACAGAAATAATAAATGTGAAACAAATAATCTTATTAGCTTGCAGTAACATAATCACGACATGAGCATAAATTAAGAATTTCACGAATCATTCAATAGCAAAATATATTATTTAATAAGTTATTTATGGAAAATATTTATTATTTTAATAAGATAAATTAAAAAAGATATATCACCTTGTTTTTTTTCTATTTTTTTCTTTTTATTTTATTAATAATAACCAATATTAATTACCTTATTTTATATAAGTGCTTTATATATAGTGTTACATTTTTTTCTATTATTCTTCATTCTATTATAAAAGAAGAGAATACTATGTAGAAAGTTAAGATTTTAATTGATAATTTCTATGGTTATAAAATTACATAGTTCAAAGTCATAAATAATAATATCTAAAATATATCAGTTTTTCAATACTAAGTAACTCAAACTAAATTGATAATATCATTAAAAATTAAACACATCATAATAATTATAAATGATTTAACTATATATATGTTATTTTAACGTACTACTCACTATTATATTTTTCTTCTTTTCGTATATTATTTAATGCAGTTCTCAAGAACTGTAATTATTATAACTATTAAAACGAATAATATTCACTATAATATTTATTCATATATCAGAATAATTATTTCATTTTATACAATAAATATGAATATAAGAAAATTTATGTATCTTATTATTATAAAAATTAAGTTTTAATAATATGGTTTATATGCTAGAGCATGCAAATATGCTGATACAATTTTTAAAAAATAGGAAATATATACAATTAACAATACCCCCGAAATAATATTAATGTTTGCACATAAAAGAAAATATATTCTCTTGCATTTTTAGGGTTCCACTTTCGTATAATATTTAGAAGAAAAAAAAATAAAAATTTGTACATCTCACTATTAGACATTTTATGTATTAATAAAGAATATATGATTTATATATTTGCAAACATTAATATTACATGTTAATTTGCATAATCCCCAGCAAATAAATATAATTATTGGTATTAAAAAGAAAGGAAAATTTAAATTAATACATAAGAAATAAATATAAATTCTCATTGAAGCTTATTCGATTATTATTCTATTAATCTTCAATAAAATATGAAAAGTTTTCATGTATAAAATTCATACGAATAATAATTGCCAAAATTTGATTACAATTTTTTAGAAATAAAATAGAATTAATTATTATATATGAAAATTTTGCTAATATATAATAACAGTATGAATTACTAATATTATATATCATGTGGTCCTTAATATGAATAATTACTGGCACGTGTAGAGAGAATTGAGATACATAATATTTTTCTAACAATGTTATACATAATATAATAATCTGAAATTTTAAATAACATTTAATACTAAATGTTACAAACATGCATCAAATTCATATTTATATTTTTTAAGTAAAATAGGAATACATTTTTTACTCCTGTTTTATTATTATTATTATGATTGTAATATAGGAGATAAAATAAGTTTTATTCTAACTTTTAATAATCTGAAATTGCTAAAAAATCTTCTAGGTTCTTAAAAATACATTCATTATTTTTTTTACTTATTTTATTTTATTATAAGCCTGTGTAATGTATTGTATATGTGAAATTAACTTCAAATAATGGAGAGAATTTTTTTTTTTTCCATATTGTCTAAAACTTATAGAAAATACTGGTTGGATAATATGTAAAATATTTATAATCATCTAGAATTATAAATGTTTTTTAATAATAGCGAACATTTTATTTACAAAAAATTATTGTTATTTTGATTATTATATGATATATTTCTCCATAAAATACAATAATTTTTATTATTTTCATTATATATTTTTAATTGATGCGTGATATATTATGTTACAACCTTTAAACAAATAAATTACATAACGGACATATCACTGTCCACGTCAAATATATGCATACAAGTGTAAACTATATTTCTACTTCGAAATAAGTCTATAAATTTATATAAGATGCTATATGAAATTTACTTATATAAGAATAAAGACACCAATAAGAGCTATAGTTTATTTTCATGCATAGTGACAAAATGCTG
>NW_001851203.1:0-927 GCF_000002415.2 Plasmodium vivax
AAGATAAAATAGGATTTGTGCTTTATTTACACAATAAAAAGATTCCTTTTTTAAATAAGAACATTATACTATTCAAATATTCAACAAAACGTGGATTAATTTTTATTTATATAATAATGTTATTGTAAATCATATAATGCTTTTTTACGACACTGCATTAATGGGCCTCTAAAGGCAATATTATTTCAGTGATGATACATCGCCCTGAATTCAACTATTGTGATTAAGAATATTAACACATAAATAATAGAGCATATTCATTCCTAAAAAATAACTAGCATATCACACAGTAGCTACGATTTCGCATCATATTTTATAAAGAAATGAATCTTTTTTTTTATTTTTTTTTTGGAATGATCCACGTGAATTATGTTATAATCAACATTTTTTGAAAAGTATAATACAATAACAAAGATGCCTCGCCGCATTATGAACGATACGAAAAGCATATTTTACTAGTATGTTAAACTTTTATTTGTAATACAATTTGTAGGAAAAGTCGTTTTACCTTTTCGTATAATACAGAAGGTATTCGTAAATTCAATTAAAAAACAGTATTATAACACGTTAAGGTGTAACATCAAAAAATTATGTAATGTATAAAAAGAACATAGCATTACAAATTCAATAGATACTTAATATGTATCACAGTCATATTATAGAAAAGGCTTTAAATTTTAACAATGAAAAAGAAGATTACATTTTAGCATTGGAGACACAAGCAACAATTTCTTAAATGTACCCTTAATAATAGCCATTACAAAAGGAATTTGTTCACTTTTCTAAAAATGAAAATTTTGTCTAATCGATTCAAGTTAATGATTAATAAATAAAATATATTAAGTGAGAGTGATATAAAATATAAACATTTGAAGTCTTATTATGGTTTCATTAAGGAACTAACATGTATGGATATAACAAAAACTC
>NW_001851202.1:0-2896 GCF_000002415.2 Plasmodium vivax
TTATATGGATTACATTTTATATAAATACTTTATAGTCATATATAAATTATCTATTTAATGTGCTTACTTATGAAACATAATTTAGCGATATATTTTTTAATATTATTATAAGTCTTTTGAACATTATATATGGAACATAATGATTTTATGATTGTTAAAATAATCTGTATATAAAAATTTATAATGCAATAATAGTATATGCAAAAAAGAATTAAAAAACAGAATTTATTACAGCCTGTTTTTTATATGCATAATGTGGGATATCACATAAAAATATGTTAAATAATGATTATTTTTTTTATTTTATATATATAAAATTTCAAGGGGAAAATACAATGAATAAATATAAATGTTAAATTTTAATTTTTTTCTCTTTTTTTTAACAGTTTGAAAAATATAATAGCAAGACAACATATATGTTAAAATAAAAATGTTTAAAATTAATTTGTTTTAAGAATTATAATAATATTGTTCTGTAATAAAAGAACAGGAAAATATTAATTTATATCAACATTATATTTAATAAATGATTATACTACATATAATTCATATGTTCATGTAAAATATTATAAGAAATAGAGAAAAAATAGTCTATTAGAAAAATATTATTGAATAAATTAATACTCATGTTAATTATAAGTGTGTTAGTTTTATTGTGCCATTTATCGTGACATATATTATTTATGAATATTTATTAAAATATTCTGAGGACACTGTTCATTATAGATCATCTAACTAAAATCATGTGCATAATGAAATACACTAATTAGTAAAATTTTGCTTATATGGTATAAACTATTTTTTATTTTTCATGTATTTAATCATTACGTTAAATACATAGAAAGAAAAAATTTACTTTAATATAATTTTATTTTCTTTAGGGAAAAATAGTAATTTATAATATTTACCCTTTAAATAATATATAAGATAATGCTCCTTATTATAATTTAAAATGTGTTTTTTTAATATTCTATCAATTAAGCATATATACTAATATCAAGGATGGATATTTATATATTTACAATTAACATATAATAATTGAAATATTAAAAAGCGCTCGTTTTATAATCATGTCTACAAAAAAAATAATATAAAATATGACTTTTATATTAATATATTTCATTAAATATTTGTATAGCTTTTTATAATTTGTGATAATTGAATTAATTTAATACAATAGAATCCACATAAATATATATATATATATATATATATATATATATATATATATATAATTAGAGGATGAATTATAAATTAATCATGTACATATAATGTAGTGTCAATATTAGCATAGCAGAAGGATAAAATGGTTAGATATACATAAGATGTATAAAATTTGGTAATGATAAAAAATTATATAAATCTTTAGCAACAAAAGGATTATATTATATTTTTGTTTTTCCTTTACTTATAAATAACAATTTACATTTTATTATCACAAAATGTATAGAGGTATGATTACTTATAGAGTTTACTTCATGCTCAAATATAATAATACAATTTTAAATATAATGATATTTATTCCTTTAGCATGTGTAAGTAATTAACATAAATGTAATACTTATTTTGAATGAACAGTAATTCCTGAAGTATTTTATATAGAACTATATTTCTTATTCATTACGATAAGTAATTTATACGCGTTGAGTATTCCTATGAATATCAATATATTTCTGAGGGTTTATAGCTTTATATAAATCATAAAAATCTATATTCACTCTTAGATGTGTGTAGATGAAACCGTAAAACACACATAAATATACATATATACATTATTTAACATTTCAAAAACAACTTTTCGCTAGTTTCTGCTAAATAATATTTATTTGCATTTTTCTTTATTGATATTAAATATATTCATTTTACAAAAATATAATAGTGTTATTATAATTATTGTATTAATTAGAGAAAAAGTAACATAGCATATTAGGTTATTTCTGAAAACGTACAAGATAAATTTGAAACTCAATAGTTTCATTTATTATATGTATTATATATTTTCAATATTATTATTATATATCATATATATTTAGGGAAAAATAAAGAGTAAATTAATAATGGTAAAAATAAATTTTTATTGTTTTTTGTATTATCTCTTATCATAATATTTTAATATGATATATTTTACAATTGTTCACCTGAATTAATTATATAAATTGTAATATATATATATTACATCTTAATTCTCAGAATCAAGTTCTTAGTTCACTCCCTTCTAGGATAAATTATGATAAGTTAGATAAAAAGTATGGAAAATATCCTAATGATGCACAATGTGATAAGTTACATGATGAATTAATGAATGTTATTCCGGAAAAATTAGGGGATTATACATATATCAAAAATTTTTGCGAAAAGCTCACTCATATATTGAGCAGCTATCATACTTTAAAGTTACACGGTCCATTCGAAGAGCATAAATGCATAATTGTTAAATATTGGATGTATGATCAGTTATTTAACTATATAAAGAGTGAATATTTTATTGAAAATATGCGTCCATTTCTTGATATACTTCCTAGTATTTGGAAGGATTCTATTACTGATAGTAGTTGCAATCTGGATGATGAAGATATGTATGGTGAAGAAAACTTCAATAAAATAAAAGATCTTTTTGATTATGCCCAAGATTTTAATTCAATTAAAAGCGCAGTTAAACTTCCTAAAAAGGAATGCAGTGATGAATATATGAGTTATCTTAAGAAAGGTATTCAAACATATAATGAAATTAAACAAGATTGTTCTAATAATTCGCATAAACCTAATTGCGTTCAATTTAGTAAATTAAAAAGTATATATGAGATGAATAGTTCATCAAATAATATGTATGAAATGGATAATTTGTCAAATAAAATATGTGAAATAGAAAGTCCTTCCTTAAAAATTGCTCTAGAAG
>NW_001851201.1:0-1332 GCF_000002415.2 Plasmodium vivax
TAGCATGATAGGTGCAATAGGAGGAGATATTTACAATAATGATCAATCTTATATAGGAAGACACAGATATAACCTTTCATACAGCCCTGAATGATGTGCCATGTGAAATGAGAATTAATTATAAAATAACTATGATCGTCAATATTTCCACTTGTACTATATTCACTATTTAGATTAATTTAAAAGCGTTAAAAGAATATGTACTTTTAATATATAATAAGCAATTAAAAATTACTAAATATATAATTATATTATGAATATATACACAAGCGAATTTGATATGAGTTTTATAATATATGTTATCATATGTAACAATTTCGAAACATATAATCATTACTTTTATTGTATATTATTAATTTCATAAAAAAATATTCCTGTAATGAAATTTACATTATAAAATGATCCACGAAGATGATTTATACTAGTATATATAAAATAATGAAAAAAATATATACAGTTATGTATATTAAACGATTTATCAAATTACAATATTATAAATGTAAATTTAATAGAGAGTATAATATATAATTATAAAAATTGTAGTTAGCTGTAATAAGGTCTCATAATATTGTAATTTTTTAAATATTACATTAAATTGGTATTTTTCTTTTCCTTTTCACACATCTGTTCTATGAAAAATATAAATATAATCCTATAATATATATAAATATGACTAATACTATATGCTACTTATCTATAACTTATATTGTCATTATGCATAGAGAAATGATATTTATTTAAAAAGAATATATATTTTTTAAAACATAATAACTATTTTATATTGAAGAAAAAGTTCCTTTAAAATAAAATTTACTTTTTACACTTATTTTATCAATAAATATAATTGTAATAATTTTACAAAACCTAAAAATATTTCATAAATAATTATACATTATAATATTTTTATTCACATAATTTTATTATATGTTAAAAAAAAAATGATTAAATATTTATGATTTTATATTTTATACCTAGCAAAATTAAAATTTTTTTGATAGCTCAACAAAAAGTAAATGTGATTACGTTCAACATAATAAATTTAGTGTCATAATGTAGTAATGTTCCATCATATATATACAAAAATAATTAAATAAAAAAACGACTATTATAAAAATTTAATAGCATATTATATATACATAGTCTAAATTCATGTTAATAGTGAACGTAAGGAATTAAAAAAAATTTATCTGTTGAAGTTAGTAATACCTCATATTGTGGAAATGTATGTATTATATCTGTAATCATAGCTATAAGTTCTTTAAGTATTATATGTAAAAATCGATAAATAAATATAATAGAAATGACAAAGTTAAATACTGTATTTTAATATTA
>NW_001851200.1:0-839 GCF_000002415.2 Plasmodium vivax
TTGTTTTTGTCGTTATAAGAGATTTGTTACATGTTATAAAAATATTATTAAATTATATAAGCAGCATATTAATATAGTAATGTTTTTTATGTATAATGAATAATATTTTAACGACATTATAGTAGAAAATAATATATGGTAAAAATAAAAAATATATATAAATCAATAAAACATGGAAAATTATATAAATTTAAACATTAAAGATGGATCAGAATAAAATTTTAACACATTTAAAGAGATAATATATTTATTTTTTTACTGATTTTAAGCATTTACATAGAACGAATATTGTAATAGTGCGAAGAATTTATTATAATTGTAGCAATTTAAGTGTTATTTCTGATACATAGAAATATAAAAATGAATAATAGTAAAAATATATATATTATAAAAGAACATAGAAAATATTAATCATATACATTATTATTTTATATCGCTGTATAATTAGAATCTATGTAATAGAATATATGTTTTATATCAATACTAACTGATGATTAATAATAATAAGTTGCGGAAGTAATATAAATTATATATATAAAATGATTATATTTTTTATTCAATAAATTTCCTTATAAATATTTAATAAAATAATATGAGAAAGGCTGCTCATGAATTGTTCTACAGAGCTTTTATCATATAAAAATGAAATACATATATACGAATATAAACTTATAACATACATATATATAATATTTACCACGTACTCTGATTAATAAACAAAATATTATAATTTTGGTTATAAATATTTATTGATGTGATCAATTTTATAAACAAAAATTTTTGATTGTATAATGCAATATGTAATATGCTACACAATTAACTTATGKTGAATTTTACAT
>NW_001851199.1:0-1105 GCF_000002415.2 Plasmodium vivax
AAATAACTAAATAATTATATATTAATGTATATAATTATACTTATTAAGATATTTTACAAGTAATATTACTAATATTTTTCATTTTTAAATACCTTTTTACAGAAATCAATATTTTCTCTTCTATTCATTTTCCCTTTCCCAGCTTTTATTTTTTCATATTTTATAACTTTTATCAAAATATAAATAAAAAATAGTATAACAATGGAAACCATAATAATTGAAAATATCATATTGGCGTACTCAAAATTTTCTATTATATCCCTTTTTTCATCAATCCATTTTGTAGTACAATCATTAAGATTGTCTTCAGTTTTATGGCTCTTAGTAGTAGTACCACCACTACTAACACTATTATAATGCGCCTCAGGGCATATACCTAATACACCTGGCATATCACGATTAATCCCAAATAATATTCGAAATATAAAACCAAGAGCAGGAATTAAAGCAAATATGAAAAGACCTATACCATATTTTTTTAAGAAAAATTTTTTCGAACGCTTCTCATCATACTTCATCTTTTTTCCAATATCACATATGTTATTAAATTTGCTGAATACTTTATTCTCACAATAACAGTTTAAGTTGGATAATCCTTTTTTTCTCATATACCTCTTCTTATAATTTTTCATGTATATGTCAATATAATCTGATTCATTACTTTTTAAATGTGAATATGCGGATAAATTATCATATACATTTCTTTTTTCTGTATAAGGTCTTCTATTTTGTAATTTATCTCTCAGTCTTAGGCTTTCTAATTCCCTTATCTGTTCATGTCTTGCCAATAACCTCTTAAATTTTGTATTCCATTCTCTATCCTGTTTGTACATATATTCTAACGATTTACAATATTGGCTCTGCAAAAAAACAAAAAATATTATTTTATAATAAGAACAACAAATCTATACTATAGATAAAATCACCACATATCTATAATATCTTATAAAACTACAACAAAAATTACAAAACTTTGCTTATTTATAAATATCTCACTACATCATTATAAGTAAGATATGACAGTACTAGAAAAACTAACGTAAACATTTTCCAAGAAAAAGTGAAATTTACGTTTTTTCCTAGGCCATAATTTCTTAACATTCCC
>NW_001851198.1:0-1414 GCF_000002415.2 Plasmodium vivax
AAAGGGTTTCTGAAATGCGGTAAACACACATGAGTTTAGCTCTGGAAGTTGAATGCACACATTGATGACCATTCTGCTAGATAGCTCCGATTTTGTTTTAGAGGAAGATATTTCTCTTTACAGCCTGCACTCCCATCAGCTTTGCAATGTCCAAACGCAGCTTTTAGAAAAAACGTGCTTCTAACTCACTGAATCTAAACGTAGATGCATCTTCCTAAAAGGAACCAACACATAGAAGATCACTTTATAAGAAGCGGGTCTTCTGCGTTTCAAACGCATTCGTACTGCTCTTATATGTCCCTGCTATCTCCTATATACCACTACAGGGCTAGAAAAGACTGTTTCTACATCCTCCAAAGAAAGGTTTTCTGAACTGCTGCCAACACACATCAGATTAACTCTGGAAGCTTAATGCACACATTGACAACCATTGTGCTAGATAGCTCAGTTTTTGTTTTAGAGGAAGATATTTTTCCTTACAGCCTGTACTCCCATCCACTCTGGAATGTTCAAATGCAGCTTTTAGGAAAAACATGTTTCTATGTCACTGAATCTAAACATAGATGCAACTTTCTAAAAGGAACGAACACACATATGATCAGTTTGTAAGAAGCGGGTCTTCTGTGTTTTAAACGCATTCTTACTGCTCTTATAKGCCACTATAGGGCTGGAAAGGGACWGTTTCTACATTCTCCAAAGAAAGAGYTTCTGAACTGCTGACAACACAAGTCAGTTTAACTYTKGAAATTGAATGCACCCATTGACAACCATTGTGCTAGATAGCTCAGTTTTTGTTTTGTAGCAAGATATTTCTGTTTACAGCCTGTACCCCCATCCACTCTGGAATGTCCAAACGCAGCTTTTAGAAGAAATGTGTTTCTAAGTCGCTGAATCTAAACATAGATGCACCTTCCTAAAAGGAACCAACACGCAGCAGATCAGTTTGTAAGAAGCGGGTCTTCTGTGTTTTAAATGCATTCTTACTGCTCTTATATGCCACTATAGGTCTGTAACTGTGGGGAACACTCCCGTGTGAGACCCCTAAAAGGCGTGAGTCTCACTATACGGTGAGTTTGATCCCAAACACAGTTTCCTACTGGAGGCAGTCGAGCTATCCGGAATATAGGAACTGAAAGATGAATGATCAGTTTCTAATATCAACCACAATATCGTTTGGGCCTAAAACTATGCATTGCTGCTAGACGGAGTGACCCCCTGCCGGCAACCGGTTCCTGCTTTTAACCTTTTTATGACTTTAAGTATAATCCTTAAACCTTACTTACCAGACTGCCTTGCACCTTAGATAATGGTTTAACTGTCGATATTTACAAAGCAAATGCCACCATAAGGGATGGCTTTGATTCCTGACTCAGAGATTCCTGAATGGGGAAATTGAGTTGAGTTAGAAGTAGAC
>NW_001851197.1:0-1420 GCF_000002415.2 Plasmodium vivax
AATATATGTAAATCTGTTGCTACAGTGATGAACAAATTAATTTTTATTTTCTCCCATCCAAGTAGAAAAATGAATACAGCGAATTTACATAAATATGAAAAAAAAAGTATTTAAATGTAAGTTAAGTAAAAGAATGATTGCGGGTATAACACATTAGCAACATTTTCAAAGTGAAATACATCGTTATGCATAAAATATTATAATGTATTTTGGGTCTAACAGAAAATCAATAATAACTAAATAAAATAATTAAATGGTTATAGCTTTTCACTTATATATAATTTTATTTTTTTAATATATATTAATCTTTTTCAAATATGGGGGTGCTATGGGAATAGTTCAAATAATTTTTTTTGTTACTGCGAATAACTTCATTATATCTGGAACTTTTAATTTATGCTAATATGCAAAATGATAATTTCGTTATCATGTGTTATCAATTTCATTTATCAAAATGTCAAAAATAATAAATATATACATGTTCTATGAATTATAAATTTCCACTTTCTATAACAGTTTGTTATGGGGACACATTATTTCCAGAATTTGGTAACATTATTATCAGAAAAACAAATAATTTAAGGGGAAATCCCAAATGATGATAGCGACATTTTATAACAAATAAAAATTCATATTAAAGCATCCAGTAATTTTATCATACTGCGCAAGCTCTAAAGAAATATAAAACAGTATGTATGATTATTAGGATAATAATTATAATTTAATAGCATGTTTTATTATTTGAGTAAAATGCAAAATACATAATTATATTGACAATGATTATACCTAATAATTGATAAAATATTTGTCCAAGTGTTTATAATTTGTTTATATAAAAAATAATTACAGTATTATAGACACCTAGAATAATTATTGACAAATAAAATATGTTTATTGTCATTGGTTTGATAGATGTGAATACTTTAATGTGTTTTTTTATATTTGTTTATTTCTCTGTAATTTTTTTTTTTTTTTGTCTTTATGGGTTAAGTATTTTATTCACAAAAAATTAAGTCAATGTACAAATACTAAATAATAAATCGTATCGTGTTTGTACATAAATATTAATTTACACTATGTGTATTTCTAGTCACTGTTTCAATTAAAATGTAAGTTTTTGTAATTAATAAAATAAATATTTTTTTATACTAATTTAAAAAAACGCACACTTATTTTTACATGTATATGTAATAATAGGAGAAAAACAAAGTTTAATAATTTGTTTAGTGGTATACAATTATTGTTATAAATATATATAAAAATCTGCTTTTTCAAATACATTAAATATTATAAAATGTACAAAATTTTAATTTTGTGTTATGTATATTTCTTATTTTTTGAGTAAATTAACAGACGTATTACAGTTAGTCTTCAGTAAGAAAAATTAAATAAAAATAATTACAAATGAATATAATAAATA
>NW_001851196.1:0-817 GCF_000002415.2 Plasmodium vivax
AATATATCTATGTGCGCAATATTCGCTATCTCTGTCAAAAATAATACACATAAAAAACATCTGAACGAAAAATAATGCTTGGTTTCCATAGCCTTTTGCGATAGTTTTTGCTTCTTTCAAGGTATCCGTAGCCTTCTGTGAGAAATTTTCTAAGGAGCTACCGGTTCTTCCTTTAATTTCATAACCCATTACCATTACAAATGAAAATTGTAATAACATAACATAATACATTTTTATTAACTTAAAAACAATGTTTATAGTCTTATTATAAAAAGCGTTTAAAGATGGATTAAATAATCGAAAATTTAATATGTCTGAGAAAGAGTTACTATTACATTTTTTTATATCATTCGAACAGTTTGTAAAAAGGTTATTATCATTTGCTTGTGATACATTTTCCTTACAATGTAATAAATAATAGATCCATTTTATACTTGTCCTAGATGGCTGCTTTTTAAATTTTTTCATATTATTCATAATTTTTTTATTGAATACTATAAAAAATAATGGTATACTACTAAAAATCTTTAACTTATTTTCATTTATGAATAATTTTATATTTTATAAAACTCTTGAAAAATAAATAAGTTATGTGAATAATGCCTTATTCTTTTGTTTACACATATTACGGAAGATTACCTATACATTTTATCAGGCATATTTATATAGTTCTTTAATTAAAATTTTTCTCATTATATGTTAGACAAAGCACTGAAAAATGTGAATCATATTAGGGAATGTTATTGCAGTAATACAGTGTATGTGTGTTATTTAATCAATGAAGATTCTAATTCGTTGTTWAAAAAAGTTTACTGAA
>NW_001851195.1:0-966 GCF_000002415.2 Plasmodium vivax
TTTAAACTACATTTTAATTTTGATAAAAGATCTCTCGAGCTATTAGGAAAATATTTCTCAAATGCTGTACAATATGGTTCTTTAAGTTTTTCTACCTTGCATTTACTGTAAAAATTGTCATAATTACTGATATGTGTATCCAAATGTTCCTTATAATCACTATTACAAAATTTTACTAGGTTAATATACTGTTCTTTATAGCCTTTATAATCTTCTGAGCAATCAAAAATTAATTTAACATTTTTAAAATCCTCCTTTAAAATATAAAAATGAGGAAGTTGACAAATTTTGGTGTTCTCATCATTAATTAAGGTATTGAAAAGATAATAAATAACTTCATAAAAAAAATGCGTATGCCCTAATTTGTCTATTAATATATCTCCTAACCAAAAATACAAAAAGTTACAGATATTTGTATCAAAGTGTTCTCTCGAACTCTTTTTATATACATAACATAAGGCTTTCAGAATTTTATTTGAAACATCCCGAAGATCTTTTTCTCTACTTAATATAGCTTGTGCTTTTGTGTAAAAATCATAATCTTCACACCCCCCATATCCTATATCTAAAGATTTATAATAAACTTTTGTATGTAAAACTTCTAATTGTTTATCCTAAATATTGGAAGGAAAAGAGCACATATATAATATATAAGTTTCTATTTAAAAAAAAAAAAACAAAAGCAATTAACTATTATTAATTATATTAAAAAGGAAAATTTTAAAATATGTATATACAGTAGATAAAATATACCCCTAGAAACTGGCCCATTTTTAATGTGCTTCCAAACGCGGGATATATACAATATAAAAATTATGGAATATTTAAGAATATATTTACTAATCAATGCAAAAATATATTATATAAAAAATACATATGTATTTCTTTTCAATCATATGTATATAAATTAAAAAAATTCATTGTACTAGAATACACACCCTAGTATTTTATTAATTATTAATTATA
>NW_001851194.1:0-3877 GCF_000002415.2 Plasmodium vivax
TATATCATGATCATTCATTTTTACATATAAACAGAAGTTATGGTAATTCTAGTAATAAAACGGAAATAATCAGAAATTTAAACAAGCATATATTAAAAAATTATAATTAATGATGAAATAACATGCAAAACACATATTGATACTACAAATATGATTATTATAACGCATTTCCTATAATATTATATACCAATGCTACAAGAACAAATGCAATAATATGAAAGGGTATAAGGAACTTTATTTTTGTCTTTCTCATGTATCATTAATTATAAAACAATATAACATTAGAATATTTTCTACATAAATAATAAAAAATAACAATATGAAATGTTTTACGACATATTTGTTTACATCGCTAATCTAGTTAATGTTTATTTATATATATTACCTCATTTTTTTAAAATATTAAATACATTTTAAATGATATTGTGTCTAACATTATATGTATCTTTTAGAGTTGATTATTTCAAATATGAATATACGATTGAAAGACATATTTTTACATTAAAAATATTAATTATTCATTAAAAAATTAAAAATATTTATTTGAATTTCGAGATTTCTATGCTTTTATCATATATATAAGAGAAATTGTAAAATATATATCTCTATATGTTAACAGGGAATCGTACTGATTTTATATATATAATCGTATAATAACAGTACAATCATAATATATTTTGCAAAAATATAACATAAAGTAAACTTATTATATTTGTTATATTATTAACATAAGTATATAGTATTGTAACAAATTTATCTTATTTTTTAACATATATATCAAAAGGTTTTCCATAAACTTACACTATATGTAATTATACATAATATATATTGGAGTATGAATTTAAACAATTCCTCCTACATCACATGAAAATATATATTGTATAGTGAATAACATGTATGACATTTTTTCATTTCTTATAGAATCAATTATATTTTTATCTTCATTATATAAAGAATACAAATTATGATTATTTATAATAAACATCAGATCTTAAAAATAAGTATTTCTATTTCTCATATAAATGAACATAGATGAAAAAAAATAAAAACTTAAAGAAAATAAACGAAATGCAATGATTTTTTCTCTAAATATTGCACGCAACTTAATAGTTATAATATTTTCAATGAAATAATTTTACATTGATGATAACATAGAATATCATACGCATATCTAAATTATATTAATCTAATAATAACCCTTCTAAAATTTTGATTTATAATATATGCTTTCATATTATGATAATCAATAAATAAGCGTTTAATTATATTTTATAAGTAAAATATACATAATAGAAAATGTTTTAATGGTAAATTATTTTTTATATTATACACACAGAGAATAGTTTTTTTATGTTATTATTCATCATGAATTCTATATATGACGTAATAAAAAATGATAACAATGGATGTATTAAAGAGTTATTATACATGAATTGTAATATATATAATTATCAAAAATATATTTAATAACATTTTCAATATAGTTAATCATTTCGTTTGTGTATGTCATTTTTTTATATTATTTAACATTATTTTCCTTTTATGGCTACATATTATATTAAAAGCATATTTATAATTATATAGTAAAATATTGTTAATATTTTCATATATTTTGTTCCAATAAAAATTTATTCCTTAATATTTTTATGCATTTATTTTTATTGAATATTAGCTAAACGCACTAATATCATTTTGTCATAACTTCAATTATTATTTTATGAATAACTCTAATTAAAAGAATTTAATATGCATAAATTTACAAGTTATACTTATGTTCTTAATTCACATTTAGATAAAGTAAAAAAAAATTAGTTCACTTGAATATTAAAAAAAAGATTACCATATAACAAAATAAATAAATTATATATAGTTATTATGCTATTATTTAATTTTTTAGAAGAGAAATTTAATATTCCATGGGTTACTGATCCAAAGAAATACTATCTTTTACGATATATGTACATAATATATGTATATATGATTTCATTATAACAATATTTATCAATAAATATTAGAGAAAAATAGTAATAACCAAATACATTTGTATAACATATTATTATATCATATAAAAACCAAACGTCTATGATACTAAAATTAATATTAACATAAAACATGGAGTAATCGACACAAAAGATTAAGTCATTATAGTATATTTACGGTACATATTACTATTTTAAGTATAATTCATATACTAGCGCGCATATATATATTAATTTATTAAAATTATATAGATCTTGACACAAGACAATAGTTCTCACAAATATACAATATATAAATAAATTGTTACTAATAACACATAATTATTTCAGTATATATATAATAAAACTATAATAACTTAAATTTAATTATTCCTTTCCAATTATTTGAACATTCCTGCTTTTATTCTTTTATATTTCGACATTTTTATATACATATAAATAAGAAATGATAAAATTAATAAACCTAATGTTGTAAAAAATAAATAATTAAACGATATATATTCAATTGGAAATAAGTCGCAGTTATCATGACTATAACCCCAAAAATGTTGTTTTGTCGTTTATGTCTTTCGTAAAGAGCTGCTCGCATGTTGCTCCTGTTTCATCTAAATGTAAAGTCTTATAAAACATTATAGGTATTATCAGCCCAAATAATGGAAGTAATGATAATAAAATTAAAGGCAAGCCATATTTTTTATATACAATTTTTTTAATTTTTTTCATACTAAAATTTTTTTCTTCAGCAAGTTTCTTTACTTTTTCAATCGATTTGAATAATTTTTTTTCATAATAACAGTCTAATTTTTTTAGACCTTTTTTTTTAGCATATCTTTCCTTATAGCACTTCAAATAAGCTTCCACATTATTTGGATCATTTTGTTTAATCTTTTCATGTGTATTATTATTCTCTCTCCTATTCTTTTTGTTATAGATCTCTACACTATCATGTGTCTTATATTTAAAATTTACATTCACTAATTCATTTGGTTTTTCGTACTTTGCCAACAATCTATGAGTTTTTTTTTCTAATGACATAACTAATTTACTTCCATTTCCTAATGTTTCGTAAGTTTTATTCTAAAGTGAAATGCATGTATTATTATATGATAAGTAATTAATAAAAATTAAACATAATTATAAAAATAATTAATAATAACATATGAGAAAAAGGATATTATTAGATATTCATAAATAATATTTGAATACCTCAGCATGGTGATATGGACAATTCCATATTATCAGAAAAAATGTTACAATTTTAGTAAATAAAAGGCACTTCACAATTTGACCCGTGCGAGCGTTCTTTAATATTATCATTTTTAAAGCATATGAACACTATTTATTTATTCCTATATCAAGTTTAGAAATATATTATATATTTTTAAATTTGTACGTAATATAGAAAACTACATATAGAGAATTCCCACATGACAACTCAAAAACAATAACATTAATAAAAAATTAATTATAAATTTACAATACACATTTTAAATATAAACAAATTTTTGTTAAACACTATAATTATATTGTTATTGCATAGGTATAAAAAATAAATAAACTAGTTTTTTTATAGAAGAAAATACCAATTTACTAAAAATCATAATTAATATAAATAAATACAATCGATATATATGGGAAAATTAATTATTTCTATAGAATAGATAGCTTAGAAAAACTATATATATGCATAGTAATAACATATTAGAAGTATTATGTGTAATCTAAATAATATTTATAATTCAGTAATAAATTAACATTTTTTTTTTCATGTATTAATATCAATTATTATATACAGAACAATCATAAATAAAAATTTACTTTTTTATTTTATAAATGATTACGTTACTACACACAACATTATTAACACATTTCCGTTTAAATATGATATTATATAATAA
>NW_001851193.1:0-2871 GCF_000002415.2 Plasmodium vivax
ATCTTGAGTGTAAATATTTAAATTAAATAAAATTTTACATACCATTCATATAAAAGAATTATGTATCTTCTATTTATTTACCATACAAAAAGGTATTTCTTTTATTTATATTTATTCTTTTAAAAAAATATTTAATTTATTTCATAAAGAAGTAATGTGAATCCTTTTCAAGTTAATAACTTTGAAAAATTCACAATAGTGAGAATAATGGAAATATGTATAATTATTCATAATATATTTTAATTATAATAAATACACAATTTAATAATTGTGGAGGGAAGGGAGAATTGAACGTAAATTATGCCACAATATATTGGGTAGTACATATATAGAAATATATTTAATTTTGTGATAAAGTTATAATTTACATGTACCATGAACTTTTAATAATTTGGAAATCATTTACTAATTATTTAGCTCAGAATTTACATATTTTATAATAAATTAATAGCGAATAAATTATTCTATCATATTTTTTATCTTCATATAAATGAAATGGTTTATATATTATTTATTGCGATTTAATGTGTTAAATAGTTAATGCTTTAAACAGAGAGAGTTCTTTTTCAATTTTAAGTGACCAATAAAAACAAATAAAAAAATAAACATTAAGGTTATAATAAATATTTAATACATTGATAAATAAAAATAACACTTATACATTATTATTCTTTTTTAAACTTGCAATGGTACATATAGAGTAAATATTATTTTAAATAACTACTAATATTGAGTTCATAATATTTCAGATGACATAATGTTCATAAATAGGAAATTATATATCTATCAGGAGAAAAATTGAAATTTCCTCTTAAATAAACCATAATTATATAATTAATCAAATTGATTATATCTTAAAACTAAAGATTTACTGCTTACACTATTATTTTTTATGCTCAAATTATAATATTAATCAAAATAAAAAAAAAAATTTAATAACAAGTTAGAATGGAGAAAAATATATATATACACATAATTTAGTGACGTACACAATTAATTATATAATATAATTATACTAAATTTAATTTATTCTAACTCAATTTTTTTTTAATTCGGGAATTTTTTAATATTAACTTATAATTTTTTATTATTATAAATTTTTCATTTACATAAATATCTCTTTTGATTATATAAAAATTTTATAAATCACAGCAAATTATATACTCTTCTAAATTATCTAAATGATCAACTAATAGAGTGTGCTATATATTAATATATTCATAACATTAATCTACATATAAATACAAAATATAATATATAAGGTATTGAAATATTAAATAAGAATATATATTAATGTTTTGAGAATGGTTTTAAAAGAAATCAAGATAATCATTTAAATTTTTTATTATATAAATTACTTGATAATATTCCTTTTCTCATAGATTACTTCTTTAATTGTGCAGTATGATAATTATATTACAATGTTTTATAAAAAATTTAACTAATTCAGTTCATCATAATTTTATGATAAACTAAATTTGTCAACATAACGCATATGTTAATTTTTTATAAGATTACTAATTGTTTTATAAATTATAGCAACGCATGAACTGAATAATATATACATATAGAATTATATTATTAAATTTAAAATATTTATCAAAAATATACTATAAAAGCTTTTTATATTTCCTTCTGATATTTTAGTAAATAATAAATTATATATTAACAATTTTTTTTATTTCATTTTACTGTCTTTTTTCAAAACATGACGCCAAGTACAAAAACGGATCCAGCGGTATTTTTCTTTTAACATTGAGTAAATGTGTATTATATATTTATATGGCTTATGTGTATTTTATAACAATGAAATATATGTCATACTAATTTTTTTAAAGTTTACATATATTTATATTTAACTTTTTTACTTTTAGTATTTAAATTATGATAAATACACTCATTTTAAAAATGAATTCCAAAAAGCCAAAAGTTCAAATTATACACCTGATCATTGGAAAGAAAGCTTGGATCATGTAACTAATATATCAAATAATAGTTTGCCTTACAAGGAAGAAATTTTTAAATTTCTAATAAATTATTTTAGCCGATATACCCTTTTTAGTACTCATGAAACGAGTGAATGTTGTAGCTATGTAAACTTCTGGTTAAATAAAGAAATCAGAGAATCATATGGCGAGGAACTATCATCAAAATTTCCTATTTTCAACAAATTTGCTCAAAAATACTCAGAACTTAAATATAATAATGACAAACAGTCTTGTGAACATTATTTAAACTATCTAGATCCTGATATATATAAAAAAATGACGCTATTGTATGACTTGTATCGTATGTATGATGAAATTATATCACCCCCTATAAATGCAAGAAGTACAGCATGCAATACACTTAGTGTGATAATTAAACACTATAATGAGGTTATAGAAGGTTACTTTAAAAATGATAATAATTTATTTAAAATATTAAAGTATTTTAAAAATTTATTAAAAATAAAATTATCAAAACATGCGTCTACTAATGAATGCAGCTGGATGTTATCCAATTTCAAAGAACCAGAAGAAGATCAAAAGCGTCAGGAAGAGCAATTAAGAATTAAAGCTAAAATGCTTACAGAAAAAAGTTCATCACCAGAGATACGCGTTGAAGCATTAGATACAGTACATACCCAATTACCACAAGAAGTAACCGATTCATCACCAATTCCAGAAGAAACAAAGAGTGTCGAAACACATGGAGAAAATGATAACCATAGAGAGACCGCAAACAATCATGCAGTGTATAACCATAGAACAGAAATTGATGCAAAAAGAGAAAGACCATCAAGATATGAACTATCTCGTGGAGGATTTGTTTATTTAAGACCGCAATTACAACCACAACGCCAAGAATATATACAGCCAGAAGAATCAT
>NW_001851192.1:0-839 GCF_000002415.2 Plasmodium vivax
CTCACTTTTGTATTTTTAGTAGAGATGGGGTTTCATCATGTTGGCCAGGCTGAACTTGAATTTCTGGCCTCAAGTGATCCACTCACCTCAGCCTCTCAAAGTTCTAGGATTACAGTGTAAACCACTGTGCTCAGCCTATATTTAATACCTTTCTAAAAAAGCCACTCAAGCACATAAATACAAGAGCCCTAAAGCTGTAAAAGCAAAAAAAGAACCATCTGAACCAGGGGTCCCCAAACTGCGGCCCCCTGAGGCCACTTATCTGGTCCCCGCCGCACTTCAGGAAGGGGCACCTCTTTCATTGGTGGTCAGAGGAGCACAGTATGTGGCGGCCCTCCAGCGGTCTGAGGGACAGTGACCTGGCCCCCTGTGTAAAAAGTTTGGGGATGCCTGGTGTAGGGGTTTTGTGGAGGCTTCAGGCCACAGGCACGACTGAGCGAACCACCTGCCTGTGGTGACCAACTCCGCTGTCTCGTCTCTGGACCCTGGGCTGTGGGACGGAATGTTCCCACCTGCTAGGCATTCTGCGTCTTGCTGAAGACCTTGCGTCCTGGAGCTGTCTGGGGGCTCCCGGCGCCCCGTCGTCTCATTAGCATGCAAAAAGACACGCTCACCACGCTCCAGGATTCCTAGGGTCAGGGGGGCTGCGCGCTGGGAAACTGAGACAAAGGCTGGATCTGTGCTGACGGCACAGTCGGGCGAGTGGGAATTCCCGGACCCACCCCTTCCAGCACAGGGACCAGGCCCGAAGGCTCCCGGCTGCGGCCTCCGTCCAGCCGAGGTGAGCTGCGTCTCCAAGATCCCCGGGGGACGGAGGACCCTGCTTCCCAAAGCCGCCT
>NW_001851191.1:0-910 GCF_000002415.2 Plasmodium vivax
CTTATTATGGAAATCTAGGAATGCATATTGATTCTAATAATATAAAGATATATAGTATATAAACCTTCTGTTCTCTATCATTAGTTATGAAATATATAACATAGGAAAAATACAATTAATATATTTTTATTATCATTTTATGATGTCATTATATTATTTAATTTATATTTATGTTATTTAAAAAAATTATACACTTATAATTTATTTTAATAGTAATGTTTTAAATTCCGAAAAAGTTCAACATTTTATAATATAAAAATTATGAACTACATTCATTAATATCATAAGTCTAAATGTAATATTTATAATATTCAGGTTAATTTAATAATCGTTTGCAAAATTTTGTAACAAAATTAGGTAGTTTTATTAATTAAAATAGTACTCTTTAAAAATAACAATATAGTATATATGTATTATTTTTTTTATAATATTATGGAATTGTTAGGGAAATATGATTTGAAGGACAGCATAAAATTAGTTGTCCTCCTAAAATTTTTTGCATTTATGTTTTTAATATGGAATCCTAAAAATGACGTGGTACCATAAGGATAATAAGAATATGCATACACTATATATATGTTCTCAATTTAACAGTATGCTTTAGTTTATGATCATTTATTCTATTTAATATTAATATTTAATTTTTTTTCAGTGTCGCTTAGTTAAGGATTTGGAAATGGAATTTAAACATGATAGATCATCAAATATTAATTTTAATAGATTACTGGCAAAACACGAATATAAGGAAGAATTAGATGACTTAAAATTAGGGGAAAATTCAGTAGATTATGAAACGCCTCCTAATATTATTAATGAAGATGTTACTTCAACATATGCATATTTAAAGAAAAGAAAACCAATTAGTTTGTATTCGTATAAGAAAAACTATGAGCATAGACATTCTAAAAAG
>NW_001851190.1:0-872 GCF_000002415.2 Plasmodium vivax
AAAATTGCGATAACCAATTTTTTATATAAAAGCAAAAATATTTTTAAAATCTGATACAACGTTAAAAAGATAAGAAATGCTAGAAAAAAAGAAAAATAAAATTACTAAAAAATATATATATATAATATATATTAAAATATTCAAATATATCACTGTAAAAACATTACACATTTAATTTTTTCCTATAGTAATTATACGTGTATGTATGATTACAGGTGCGCTCGTTTATATAAAAATATTATAAATATTTCAATAACGAATTTTATCATCTATTAAAATTATGATTTTGCAAAAAAATTATATATGGCGTTTATATGAAAAACTTAAAGCATGTTTATCTCCATAATATTCTTCATTCTACTAAGTTTATGCTTTTATACATAGTTTTATATTTCTTCCTTGCTTATAAAATAATACAAGGTTTTTGGATAAAATAATACTAAATTTGAAAAATTGACAACTAAGATTTAATAGCACTTTTTGTATTTGCTCTCAGACTACTTTATTTATTAGTAACAGTGTTACAATTTTCTAGCCATACAGGATATATATTATAAACAATATTAAATATAAAAATTAATAATTCATAAAAAATATATTTTTTTTCAAAGAGCTATGCAAATCTGAAGATACTAATTATGAATTTATTATAATTAATTTATATTTGTATGCGCTAGATTTAATCTTATAAATATGTGTAAGTTATTTAAATGAACTGCGAATATTTATATTATTTAATTCCCACAATATATAATGTATATTTATATTAAAGTAATAAAAAAAATGATATGGTATAATTTTATAATATTTTCATTATTTTACTTAATATAAATGTAGAACATTAATAATTAATGATATCATCTTTTGCCGAG
>NW_001851189.1:0-1141 GCF_000002415.2 Plasmodium vivax
TTATTTAAAGCTTTTTCCTTGTAAAATTGATCACATAAATAAATATTTATAACGAAAATTATATATTTTTTTTATTAATCAGAGTACTTGGTAACTATCATATATGTGTGTGTTATAAGTTTATATTCGTATATACGTATTTCATTTTCATATGAGAAATGCTCTGTAGGACAATTCATGCTCAGATTTTCACATATTATTATTTTAAATATTTATAAGGAAAATATATTTGATAACAAATCTAATCATTATATATAACCTATATCATTTCTGCAATTTATTATTTTTAATCATCAGCTAGTATTCATAAAAAACGTATAATCCATTACTTAGATTATAATTATATAGCGATATAAAATTATAATGAACATGATTAATATTTTCTAAGTTTTTATATACATATATACATATACTTTTACTAATATTCATTTTTATATTTTTATGTATCAGAAATAACACTTAAATTGTTATAATTCTAATAAATTCATCTCAATATTATATTATTCTTTCTACGAATATGCTTAAAAGCAGTAAAAAAATAAATATATTATCTCATTTAAATGTGTGAAAATTTTTATTCTGATCTATCTTTGATGTTTAAATTTATATAATTTTCCTTGTTTTATTGATTTATATATTTTTTTTATTTATTTCATATACTATTTTCTACTATAATGTCGTTAAAATATTATTCATTATATATAAAAAACATTACTATATTTACATGCTCATTATACAATTTAGTAATATAATCACATTTTTATTAAATGTAACGAGACATATAAAACAACAAAAACGGATTATCTACATTAATATTATTACTGTTGTGTATTATTTTTAAAGCAAAGTAATGTAATTCTATTATATAGTTTCATATTAAGGCAATTATCATAATAACTACTAAAAATTTTGTGAATCACAAAATTTACATTCGGAACAATAGTTAGAAGGGTAACATTGTATTAATTTATCCTATTCGTGTATAACATAATCTATAATATTCTTATAAATCCCAAACTAACAATTAATGCAGATTTCCATTTTAATAATTTGTCCAAAACAAGAATTAATAAAAATTTATAATTGTTTTTAACGGTAATTCATTGTATGATAATATTATAATTACCTCACATTTTATATC
>NW_001851188.1:0-1163 GCF_000002415.2 Plasmodium vivax
TCCTTCTCTGCTACATAAATCCCCAATTTTAGTCAGGTAGATTTGAGACTCATCTCCTGTCTCCTTAGCTGCAGTGTCCAGATAAAGCCTTCTTACTTGGTGACACTCGTCTCATTTAAGAAATGGGCTTTGAGATGTAGGGCTGTTTGAAGGCAGACAGTTTCTGTTTGGGGAAGATTCATATTTGCTCCTGGACTTCTAACCTGATATCACCATTTCCTCATATTACCACCATTGCAATATGTTCTTTTGCCCAGACCTTGCCAACTCTACACATTCAACTATAGCAAGATACGTAAAAGGATCAAATGCTTGACATATTCCTTAAACCTGTCTAGCACCATCAGACTGCAATGATAGATTCTTATCCAAAAGTCTTTTAAACTCAGGTAGAAGACAGAGATAAGATGTTCTTATGATTTTTCTAGTGAACCCAGTCCTACTTTGATGAAGGGTATTCTAGTTATCTACAGCTATATTCAAATTATTTTTAAAACTCAGTGACTTAAAATGTAACCATTTCAAGATATCTCTATTGTGTGGGTAAACATTTTAAGATGCATCTAGAAATTCTTCCTTTTTCCTTTCTACCTTAACTACAGTGGCCACAGATGCTTTACTGTGTGTATCTAAAATTTAGGTAGAACTAGGGTGTGTTTGTCTTGTGTTCCAAGCAACACCAACCAAGGTAACTCAGTGGCACTCTGCTTGCAGATGGGCTGATCTCAGTGTTCCAAGGTGGTTTCACTCACACAACTGGTGCCTTTTTCACAATGGCTAGCGCAGCTGAAGGCTGATCAAGCATTTATTTCATCTTGTATCTTCACTCCATGGCTGGCAAGGACTTTGTGACAGCATGAATCCCAATGGCCAGGATTCGAAAGTGTTCCAAGAAAAATAATCCATTCCAAGAAACCCAGAACAAAGAGAACATATATTCTAAGAAACCCAAGAAGAAGCTTCAAGGCTCCTGGTAACCTAGCCTTGGAAATCCCAGAATGTCACCTCGACTGCGTTACATTGATCAGTCATGTACCCAAGACCAACCCAGGTTTTAAAAAAGGTTCAGACTCTTTTTGGGAGGGTTACATGTGGTAATTTAATACATTTGTATAATTTGTAAAGATCAAATCAATGTACTTAGAATGTCCATACCTTAAACG
>NW_001851187.1:0-851 GCF_000002415.2 Plasmodium vivax
GCACTAGAAGGCACAGTCGAGGCTGATCAGCGGGTTTAACTCAATGGTGATGGTGATGATGACCGGTACGCGTAGAATCGAGACCGAGGAGAGGGTTAGGGATAGGCTTACCTTCGAACCGCGGGCCCTCTAGACTCGAGCGGCCGCCACTGTGCTGGATATCTGCAGAATTGTCTTGACCCTTCTTCTTCAAATCGAACACCTTCTTGAGCAAATAGGCCACGGCGCCCTCCCGGTGCGAAACGGGGAGCACGCACTTGGCGTGGGATTTGGCCGAGTCAGTGGCATTGGCAACGGCAAAGGAGTACTTGAAGTTAGAGAGCATCGCGATGTCATTCTCCGCGTCCCCCACGACCAACACTTGGTCATTTGAAATATTGTAATGTTTCAAGAGGTAATTTATCCCCGTGTATTTATCATGCCCTAACTTCGTAACTTCCGCATGCCCATTATAAGTGGTAAAAATGGTTAGCTTATTTTTAAACTTCTGTTTGAGGTTCCCTATTACAGTCTTCGATTCAGAGGGATCCAACACAATCATTAGCTTGTTCATCGTTCTATACTTGAGCATTTCATTGTGCCTTATTATGATGCTCCTATTTTCGCTGTACATTTTCTGCAAGAAATCTGCATATTTGTTATCCTCTGTAACATAATTGGACTCTCCTCGGTGGAAAATGGTTTGGTTAACCAAATTTTTTTCCACTAGGTAGCTAATTAGCTCTGCATACACATCAGTCTCTATCGTCTCGTCCAACAGGGTGTAGCCAATCTGGTCATACACAATCGTTCCGTTGATGTAGACTCCCAGGCATGCCGTAGAAAGTTCATTTTTTTTAATTTTCTTCCCC
>NW_001851186.1:0-598 GCF_000002415.2 Plasmodium vivax
CTTAAACTAATACTATACAAAGTAACATTGATTGTAATTATTAGTGTGCTTTTCATATGGGGATAATTTTGGGTAAAAACTATTATATAAGGATTCATAATTCTTTTTTATTTTAAAATGAAATGATAACCTCATAAAGTGTCTAAATATTGAAGGATGTTCCTACTATTGCAAAAAGAAATTGTATGGGCATAATAGAAAATTGAGAGGTGATTTTTTGTACATTTCCTTTTTTTTGTCTACAGGATTTATACTTTCTTCACAATTGTGTATTCTTTATAATGGTTCTGTTACTGTTGTTTCATACTTACCTGGTCCTGCATTGGAAATGGATTCTTGTAGAGGTTTTCCTTCATTTTGTTTTCCTTTTTCTGAACATAATAATTCTATAATTTCATCATAGCATTGTTTTTTGGATATTTTATTATTCATTAAAAAATTACCTTCGGATTTAGTTAATAAATCACAGAAAATATAGGCACTTACTTTAAAACAATTTTATATAATTTTATTATGTTCATAAACACATAGTCTAACCTAAGCGTATGATATGTATATATATTCAATATGTGCTTTAACATTATCGTAAAAATCATAC
>NW_001851185.1:0-854 GCF_000002415.2 Plasmodium vivax
TTATTACAATATATATTGTGATTAAATAAAAATTTTATGATAAAATTTTTATGCTTTTATAAGATTTTTATACCATTAAATTAAATAAATAAATAATATTAAAATAAAATGTAAAAATTACCAAATTATCTATATCAGAATTTGACATTTTTTTGGAAGAAACACAATTAAATGAAATATATAGATTTTTTAATATAAAATTTATTATTTACAAAAATGTTAGAATTAATTACAAATATAATATATACAATGTTTTTTATCAGTGATAAAATGATAATCACATAGTTCTAAATATATATTATATTTCTGTAAATATGTTGCTACGATTTATTATAGAATTAGCATTTTATGATAAAAAAATGAATTCATTATTTAACCTAATATAAAAAATTTATCATAAAATAATTATATAGGAAGTAATAATGTATTTATATAGATTTATTATAAACGAGTTGTTATAATGTACAGTGAAATAAAAAATATATAGGGAAGATGGAATTTTGTAGTAATATATATCATAAGAACTAATTCTTTAACATAATGTCCTTTAAAAAATTTCTATAATATTAAATATTCTTAATATTTATTCATAAACCATAATGTAATCGATTAAATATTATACATTATATTTTGCAATTATAGATATATTAATTTAGTGTATGTAATAATGTTTTGCACACATTAGTTTTTTATTCATGATATAATTTTTAAGAGAAAATTATTTACTGTAAATTTTTAACTTTTCATATCACAAAAATATACATTTAATTAAACTAAAATTATATAATAAAGAAACCTTATAATATGAAGTAAAATACTTTGGTCTTTTAAGAAATATATATATAATAATAAAT
>NW_001851184.1:0-1312 GCF_000002415.2 Plasmodium vivax
TTTTTTTCTCTTATGTTATATAAAGTATATTTAAATAAACCATAATAATAAATATATTTTTTTACAAAATATTTAAACATTATTCTAATATGTATTATTATCAAGCTAAAAGTATGCTTATTTTTTATATTTCATTATTACCTCAGTTTACACCATTTGGATCGTTCATAAACAGAAATATATTGGGAAAAAGTATAATTCCACGTAATATGGAAATGGAAGATCGAAGAGAATTATACGAAAATAAATATATGGAACTTAATAGTAATTTACAAGACCTTCGACCTAATATAGGTTATCAACCATCATGAAAACAAACACATAGTAATAATACATTACAGTAATCTTTTTATTAAAAGAAGATATTATTTAGTTAATAAATTAAAATTAAGTTTATATACGCATAAAAAAACATTTATATATAAAATTTTAAAGGGAAAATCAAATGAATAATATCTAGGACATGAAAGATCATTATATGATGTATTTAACTATGAAAAAATATTTCATATCCAACATATTCTAATGAATACATTAATCTAAGGAGATACACTATTATAATTACATTATTCTATAAAAATAAATTAATACTAAATATTCCAAAAAAAAGTAAAATTTATTTTTATTGTAAATTTATCACTTATAAAATTATAGAAGAAACGTATTCTTTCCTAAACTGACAAGTATTTTAAACAAAAGTTATATTTATAAATTTAAAATAAAAATATTATATTTGCAATAATTATTAATATATTTCACAATTATCAATGAGCGGTAGTATAACTTGGTACCCGTTAGGGTGTAGATCTAACATACTTTAATTACACTAATGTAAATAGCATTCTGCGAAAATACATATTTTAGTAATAATATAATATAAAATTTAGATAAATCATCGGAAGAAAAATGTTAATCGAATTGAATATAAACATTTATTGAAGAACATGATGCAATTGTATTATGTGAAAAAAAACAATTATTGCGCTAAAAGATATTTTTTCACACATAATATACCTTTGCTTCCTATTATAAGTTATTACATTTATTTATTTTTTTATTATCAAATTACATTAAATAATTACATTTCTAAGACATAAATATTTTTATAATCTTTTATAATTAACTTTTCGGTCTACAAATATATTCCTTTTACAGATTAATGATTATTAATATCTATTTTATGGTACCGAAATAATTATAAGCATTTACTATAACCATAAAAATTGTAACTATTTACTTATTAAATAATATATACTTCTTTTTTTAATATATAGTTTTTATAATTCCATAAATAGTTATATAACAAAAAAAA
>NW_001851183.1:0-1230 GCF_000002415.2 Plasmodium vivax
ATGACAATATATATGTTATTTTTTGAACGTTTATACATAATTTACAAAAGCAAATTATATTTACACATATTTTAGAAGAGAATATTTTACTTTAAATAAATGATTCCATTTAATATATAATAATATTTTGTTGTTCATTTGTAAAGCCATATATATGAACAAATTTTTTTTAATTTCTAAAGTCATATATAATTCTTTTTTTTCGTTTATTTCTGTATTATGTAAGAAATAGTATTTTAATGTATTATAATATATGATTATTCTATTTTTTATGCGATATATTCTTATTTTATACGTGAAAAGTTATATTTTTAAATCTTTAATAATTTAAAAGACTTCATTCTTTAATATATTTTGAACAATGGATAGTTCAGCTTCTGGGGGAGCATTAGAAGTAATATTCGCTTAATAAGCACACTTATTATAAATCCATTTACTTTAATCTCTCTTTAATTGTAATGTGAAATGTAAAAAATTATAGAAAATAATTATTTTATAATTCCTATATTTTTCTTTTTATTTAGGGGTTGATTAAAGTTTTGTCATTTCCATTACCATTAGATGATTTTTATTATGATTTGAACCACAGTATAAGGAATTTAAATAATTATAAAGAGGAATGTAACAGGTTGTGCAGTAAAAATGAATCTTTTACGGATATAAGACTTTGTTCAATACTTCTAAGATTCTTAAAAAATTCAAGTACAAGAACAAACAATATAAATTCTGATTACGATGACTGCATACTCTTCAATTATTGGATATATGATAAATTAGAACAAAGGTATAAAAATGATTATTATAAGAAATTTGTTCCTATATATGGTGATCTTCAAGCTATGTGGAATAGTCTTATTGAAAAACCATCAAAAAACCCTTATTATGATAAATGTAAGCCTGATAACAGTATAGTTAATCAGATTGACTGGAAGCAAAGAAAGGAATTATATGATTATTGTGTTAATTATGAATTAATTCAAAAACAAATTCAGTTTTATGAAAATAAGTGCGAACACTTTTATGCATATATTAAAAGCCATGCTCCATTATATAAACAATTTAAGACACGTTATTCATCCGAAAATAAAAATAAATGGCCAGAAATTTATAGTAAATGTGAAAAATACGACCCAGATATTGTGCTGTCTAATCTTCCTTGGTTATGAACGATGCATAAAAAGGAGACTACTGCTGCAAAAAGGTTTTATCTGAAGATCACTTCAGATTTTC
>NW_001851182.1:0-1690 GCF_000002415.2 Plasmodium vivax
GCATATTCAATAAAATAACGTTTATTTTCTGAATCTGCAGGCATTCCGCCTGAATGATATAATGAATATCTATCATCATCCACCCTTTCAATATTCCTTTTTAAATCATATTTCCTTCTTCTAAGACGGTGTAATATGGATCCTACTGGCGTAAACTAACATATTAAAAGAAAATTAAATATTTATAAAATGTATCTTTCTATAATAATGAAGATTTTATCAATATAAATTATTATATTTCACACTAAGATATTAATACTAATTTCAATATTCTCATTATACTTTCTCTAAAAATAAAATAAATAAATAAAATAATATAAAAGAAACAATAATAAAGAAACCAATTTCTAGAGGTGAACGCTCTTTTTCAACAGGCAAAGTTTCCTTCGTATCTGCTTTTTTATATAGCGCTTCACAATTTATTTCTCGAAATGTATCATCCATCTTATCCAAAGCACAATTTTCACCAAAACTATAAGAATTCCAGCTGCAACCGGGAGAATCGCATATCCGTTTCATTTCCATGGTAAATTTTTCTTTCTTATCTCTCATGTAAATATTATATTTTAAACATGCATCTTCATTTTTCAATACGTTACATCGAACATTATCTCTAATTTCGCAGTAATCATCTAAAGCTTTCATTAATTTTTTATCATTTTTAGAGGAATATGGATTTTCGTTTCTACCACAAACCACTGTTCCAGTTAATTTTCCTTTATTCCATTTTATTTCATTAAATACCGAAACACAAGCATTTTTAAGATCATCCTCACCTATTTTATTTCCCGGTGTTGCTATTTTTTGGTCCATCCAATAATTTATATCCCTACATCGTTTTTCAGGATTTTCAGGATACTCAGAAAATATAAGCTCAATATTTCGCGCAAGCTGAGCTAAAATCTCTTTAGTTTTATCATGATTGGCAAATATTGAAAAAATTGGCCTTAAATCTAATTTGTTCAAAATCGATTTATCTGCATAATAATCCAATCTACTATCAAATATATGTGGTATTTGTTCTTTCTCATCTATCTGAAAAAAAAACAAAAAACCCTGAATATATATATAAAGCAATAGAAAAATATATTATATATTATATTAGGTAGATTTTATATTATTAATGACAAGAAAAAAGCGTAGGAAATAATAAAAAAGTGTTGTACATCTTGCATATTTATAAACTTATTTCTAATAAATAATTATGCATATAACAAAATGCTCCATGAATTTGCTATGCAAAATTCATATAAATAGTTGCATACTAAACGATAAATATTATAATAATATATTATTATTATTTTTTTTTAATTAATGTTAATTTAAATAAACAAAAAAAATATTATCATAATCATTATAATAATACCACAATTATTATAATGTAATAACGCATATAATGATAATATGGAGAATCATTTGTACAAAATTATTTAACGCATAAAAAGAAGGGATCAATTTTTAAAAAATTAAAACGTATAAAAATGGACCATTCTGTTTCTATTAATTATAAATTTAATTTAAGAATGCATATAATCATTAATAGTTATCAATTATTGTTCATAAATATGTATATATATTCTAAATAATCTAGATGCATACATGAACATATTAAGAATTAGCATTGTTAATAAAAAATATAAGAACATTTTCTAAATAAGAATATGCATTTATTTTTATTTCCTTGCATTTA
>NW_001851181.1:0-2367 GCF_000002415.2 Plasmodium vivax
CTAAGAAATGTAACTAATAAGTCCTATTCAAATAGATTTATAATATAGAATAAATAAATACATTGTCTATTGTTATTTTTTTTTTTTTTCATATTTTTGGTATAATTAATATTTATTCCAATATCAATTTAATTATTCTTTTATTTTACTAAAATGTCTTTAGACAACGAAATATATACTCTTGATAAATTTGAAGTGGATGACGTATATATTCATTTTTAAATATATTTTTCTTCATTATATGAAATCATAACCTTACTTTTATTTTAATGTAAATTAATAAAAAAGTAATATATAAGAATGTATATCTTTATATATATTTCAATCTTTTTTGCTATTCATAGAATATAGAGCTTAGTCAAACTCATTTAAATGTTCTTTATAAAGCTTTCTTTAACACTAAATGTCATAGTATATTTTTCAATAATGACTATTGTGGACCAGATGAAAAGTATGACCACCTAACTGAACGTTATAAGGAACTTTATAAAAAATTAGAGAGAAACATTAAATCAATAACAAATAATACAGAAAATTATGAGAGTTATGAAAAAAATACAGATAAACTTTGTTTTTATTTGAAATACTGGTTTTATGATCAGTTAATTGTTAATAAATTTACTGATACTGAGATTGCTGAATTTTTAAAATTATGGAATCAGAGAAAAGGACAAGAATGTGCTAATTGCCAATGCGAATTTGATGTTAAAAGCATGTATGAAATTAAAATATTAAAGAATATTTATGATTATTTTTTATTTCTGTGTGCATATAAAGATATAAATCAAATTAGCGCTAAAATATCTAAAAAGAATTATTGCAAATATGTTGCTTTAGGTAAAAGTAAACGCTCAATGTATGAGGATACTTGTGCATCAAACACAAGCTCATTTTGCAAAGAATTTAAAAAATACATAAAGGCGTATGTTGAATTAAATGAAAAATCTTCAATTTTGTGCCAAGAGGATGCATCATCTGATGTTTTCCATTATGGTACATTATGCATAAAAACATTACTGTAAATTTAATATACTATATATGTATTTTCTCATCTTTAACGTGAAACTTTAAATAATAATGTTCATACTTATTATTTTGAATATTCCAAAGACCCCCAAGATTTAGCTCAAAGATTAAAACTAAATATGAAATTCAAAGAAGAAGAGGAAGACAAAGAAGATGATTTAGGCCCAGAAGGGGAAAAAAACCTACAAAAAGGAGATTCTTCTCCTTCCCTTACTGCCGTAACTCTTGCAACATCTATATCCCCAGATGATGTTGTAGTTCATGATTTACAGCCTGATCTGCATCAAAATTCACAGGGTGTTACTGAACATTCAGTTCCTGATTCTTCAAAAGATGGGAAATCAACTGGAACTATAATTTCAGCTTCATCTGTAGGAACAGTTGGCTTTTTATTCCTATTATATAAGGTAAATAGAAGAATTATTAATGAATATTATACAGTGTTATTTCAAAATGAGTATTACACATATGTTTTTAATTACAGTTATTATGTTTCAAATGTGTATTTTTTTTTTTTTAAATATCAGTTTACACCATTGAGATCTATGTTAGATCCTCGAATTAGAAAGACCAGAAATAACTTAATGAATGGAGTTCAAGGAAGTAATGAATTACAATCACAGGATTATGATTTTTATCCCCAAGATGCGCCTTTTAATAGATATAATATTGGATATCAATCTTCATAAATTCATGAATGAAGAATAAGTTCTTATCAATACGGAATAACGAATAAATATTACATATAATTAATTGTTACTAAGAAAAAACATCGTTTGTTTTTCTTTCATATATTTCAGAAATATGAATGTTTTAAAATCGAAATGTGACACGATTTGTATTGAAAACCACGTATACATTGTAATTTATCTGAACCTTTAAACCTAACTAAATAAATATATAGAGTATTAAAGCACAATAAAAAAACAGAAAATGTAAGTATATATTTATGAGTTACAAAGAAAAAAACACTATATACGAAACATAGAGTAGTTCTACAAATATTTATCATATAAAATATTGTATAATAAGAAATAAAATGAAATTTATTGTAATCACAATTCAAACGTCACATATATAAATAATGTTATAATATTATCTCAAAATCAAAAAAAATTGAAAATATCAGACAAATTATATATAAAAAGGATGTATATATTTTTTGGAATAAAAACAATATAATATACATGGAAAAATTAAAAATGTATTTAGCTGATTTATGAAGATTTATTCAATGAATATTAGAAACTATACATTTCGTAAATCACATCTATCACAATTAAATAATGTCATATGAAATGATTAAAATAAGCTATAAAATATTTTATGCTGTTAAAGGAA
>NW_001851180.1:0-834 GCF_000002415.2 Plasmodium vivax
TGAAAAGAAATTATAATACTATAATAAATGAATGTTTATATATGTAAAAATAAATGATAAAAAATGATTTGCAAATTCCTTAAAATACATATATGAAATATCATTTAATAAAACATGTTTTAAGCAAAAAAAAAAAAAAAAAATTAAAAATTGTACAAAAGCTAAGACATTTAAATTTTATTTTTTCTTTTAAAAACTATTTAAAATGATGTTAATCATTTAAGCATCATGATTAAATAAAATATTGAGAACATTTTTAAAAATAAGAAATATATTGTTTATGCCTTATATTTGAATACCAAAAATGCTCACATCATTTTATTTAATGTTTGAGGAATATTCTATTTTTTTAATTTAATACAAATTATAATTTATGATAAAAAATGTTAATAAAATATTTGTTACTCATGAATGGTAATCTTTGATTTTTCTCTAGGAAATGTATAAGTGTCTTCGCTTTTTAAGGAAATTGAATATTGGTTATATTTTATTTTTAAAATTACAGTGCATAAGAAAAGAATGAAGTTAATTTTATTTATGAAAATACTTATTTAATAATTTCTCTTAAGTATTGTAATATTTAAACATTCACATAAGAATTAACATTATTCAAACTATTAATCATATATAAAATATTAAATGGACAGATAATATGCCCAAATTATATTTAATCTCCTTTTTATACTTATTAAAATTAAGAAATAGAAATTTATTTATTTCTACAATAATAGAATAACGTATATAGTACTTTTGTAGATTTTGAAATCTAATATATAACAAWATCGTCATTTATGTAGATATAATGGTGTTAAGTTATTTATAAGAAATATTAGA
>NW_001851179.1:0-839 GCF_000002415.2 Plasmodium vivax
AGAAAAAAAGAAAATAATAACCGCAAAACAAAAAAAATTACGTTTCGTAAGAATAAAACAACAACAAAAAATATATATTATTATATACATGTATAGGAATCCATAAATTATTATCAAATTTTAGATAATTATAAATATTAAATAATCTTTTGGATGAAATAATCGCTGTTAAAATTTAGTATATTTTACTGATATCAAAGAATTTGTATAAAATGAATAATCACAATATAGAATTTAATATATTTAAATGGAAAATAACGAAATAAAAATAAATAATACTTAAAATATATTTTGGAATGAATACAGAATTATTATGTATTATAAAAATGTTCATTTTAAGACGAGAATTTTATAAATGCAATAATAATATATAAGTAAATAATATATAAATATGTAACATATGGTTACAATTTAAAATTTTTAAGAATATTTTGTTAATATATGTGAAACGGCTATTTACTTTTAATTCATAAAAACTATTATTATTTGAAGTATTTAATTTTTTAAATAATGATATTATTCTAAATTTGAAATATTATTTATTAATGTATCAATATTCATAATTAAAATTCTATTTAAAAAAAATTTCATAAAATATTCTTTAATTTTGAAATTTAAAACTTATGAATTACAATTTAATTCATATTATTTTTAGAAGGAAATATTTATTTAAAATGCACTTCAGAGAGGTTAATAAAGAATACTATATTTCCATTAGTTAAAAGATAGCATAAATAACAGAAATTATGTTATGTATTATCTTTAAAATTATATTTGTATCTAAAACTTATTGTGAATTTTCCATTTATGTCTTTAGCAATTTTTTTCTGTGTCCTTAT
>NW_001851178.1:0-266 GCF_000002415.2 Plasmodium vivax
CTTTTGCATAAAAATACCCACAACAAAACTTTGATGCCATAAAATTTTATAATAAAAAATTATACTTCAAATTATATTCATGATTTACACAAGTTTACATAGTTTTATTACCATATAATAAATTCTCGTACATAGTTCTACATTCACGCTATTTTACATTTAGTCAAATGTATTTAACTTTTTTTGTATTATATAATATACAAACATATAATGGATTTGCTGATATAAATAAAATAGTTTCACTTTTAAAAATAAAAACATAAATA
>NW_001851177.1:0-953 GCF_000002415.2 Plasmodium vivax
AGACTGGTCCTAGGATTTTAACCACAAATAACTCCAAAGTGAGCTTCCTTCGCCATGGCAGTATCTTTTCCTGGGGGATTCTCATTAACTTTGTTTTGTCAATAATGTAGCGTCACTTAACTTTAGCTTGACCACTTTGTGTAATGTTGCAAGGTTATTCTTCATTAGAATTTACACTTTACAAACATCCGATGTTACCCACTTTTCAGGTCGTGTGCCAATTCCTTCTTCTGCCCTCTGGCTCCTGATCCCCCCTGAAGTCTGTCCCTGATGAATCAGGAACTATGTTGGGAATTTCAGGAGTCAGTTATACTCTCAGCCTTCTGAATTAAACTCTTGCATAGGGCACGGCTATGCCAGGACCCTTCAAGTGCTTTAAAAGTGACAACTCAGTGACGCCTCCCAATAAGCCTTTTAGGGAACACCACAGCTAGCAGGACTTTACAGATGAGAAAACCGAGGCACAGAGAGGTTCACTTGCCCAAGGTCACTCAGCTGGGAGGGGGCAGGCAGGATCCCAGCCTCCACAGTCCATGCTCTGAGCCGCTGTCTCCCATCTCCCGCCACCTGCATGGCCCGTGGCACCTGCCAGGCCCAGTCTGTCACCCTCTGCTCTCTGCCCTCGGCCTCTGGTCCCTGCTCCCCTGGAACACGCCAAGTATCCTCTACCCCAGGGCCTCTGCACCTGCTGCTTCCCTGCTGCACTCTACCCAGCGACCCGGCACCACTCCCTCACCACCTCCTTTAGGTCTCATGACCTCAGGGGCCACCTGTGAGGCCTTGTCTGGCCGCCCTGTTTAGAACCACACTGACCCTCTCTTTACAGCCTTCCTCACTGTCTGACATGCTACGTACGTGACTCAGGTATTTATACTTGGGCAGCTTCTGGGTAACTTGAGGACCAGTGGGCCCGCCTCACCCTCCTCCTCATCAGCCAGTTCTCGCCGGATCCC
>NW_001851176.1:0-1286 GCF_000002415.2 Plasmodium vivax
ACAACGTCAGTTATAGGGTCAGTTGTTGGATTAATTCCCTTATTTGGGATTTTATATAAGGTTAGTGAATTAAATATTAAACTATAAATACTATATGGATATCAATAAATTAATTAATGTAATACTTTATTATTTATAGAATTGTATTTTATTATACATGCATGTATATTTCTTAATTATAGTTTACCCCAATGGGACAAATGTTTAGATCCAAAATTGGAGTATTAAATAATAATATTAGCAATAATGATGATGAAATGACAAATATATCATTAATGGAGCAGGAAAACGAACAGTTAAAATTTCAGAAAGGGATATATAATATTAAATATCAATCTTTATGAATTTTATAATTTTCATATATAGATATATATATACTTCCATGTATTTTTTAATGAATTTTGACATAAAATATAATATTATTCATAAGTGTAAATATAACTAACATAAAATAATAATATAATTATATATAGTTTGCATATATACATTAATTACTATTTGTATATAATTGAAAATATTTTAACAATATCGTTCTATGCATTATACCTATTATATATAAAATTTATAATAATATTTTTTTACTTTATTTCCTTTCGTTTTACATTTTACTTTTATTAATTTATTATTAGTGTTTGTTTATTATTATTTTAATATATAAATATATTAAAGCAAAAAAATATGTAAGCATTGAATGTAATAACATTTATGATATTATAATTACTCACATATATCCATTTGTTAAAATAGTAATTAATACATTCTGTTTGTGTATACACTTAATGATATTTTTTATATTAAAATATAGGGTCGATTATTATTATATTGTTTTTGCAACTTTTTTTCTGTATATTAAATAAAATATTAACTATAATACAATTTATGCATATATTATAATAAATAAAACTAACTTGTTTGAGAACTATACACACAAACTTATATGATATTAGATATCTTTTTTAGCAAATGTAAAAAATTATCACAAAAAATTATATATAAGGAGGTCACTAAATAAAAATTATTTTTTTTTAAAGGGTTTACATAAAAAGAAGACCATAAAATAATAATTATCAAGTAATTTTCATCTATATGAGTAAATAATAGGATAAAAAATATATGTTCATCAGACAAATAACGTATTTATTAAATTGTAGTGGGAATCATTATTTCTGGCTATTTTATCATAAAGGATACACTTTTACATATTTCTGTGATTAAAAAACTTATTGAACCCATTAAAGTTAAATACATGAAAAATAATGAACTTTATTTAGAATGTTAATATAATA
>NW_001851175.1:0-1547 GCF_000002415.2 Plasmodium vivax
TTCAACTTTTATACAAATAGTTATAATATAAAATATAAAATCATCTTGTACTAGTTTACTTGCTTAAAAACAATGGCAATTTCTCCAGAAGATGATGAAGTATAAATATATTTTTAAATATATCAATTATCTACATATATTTTTTTAAACTTACGCTGTTATATTTTCATAAACTTAATTCATATTAAAAGAAATAAAACTTCATAGTTCTACATACAACCAATCATTCTTTTATTATTAGTATGATTTCGCTGATATCTTTCCTACATGTAAATATGAGTTTGATAGCGAGACAAAAAATTTGGATACAGAATATGTAATGGATTGCTTCAGTATAAGTCGACAACTTCATAATGATGGGGAAAATAAATTCTTAAAACCCTGTCATAAACTTATTCACTATTTAAAATATATTAAAAAAGAATCTCGTGATGGTAGACATATACAAAACTGTAAATACTTTAGCTACATGTTAAAGAGTGAACTGCGAAATTTTGATAATTCTTGTAAAGAAACAAAGGATTGCTACAACACAATGATTAGTGCATACTCGAAGGATTCTGATGGAATTGATGTATGTAAGGAGAACATAGAAGAAATTAATGAAAAAACATTAGAAAAATTCCAAAAACTAAATTCTTTATATGATATTTATTATGAATTTATGAACGCCAAAGAGGAGGATGGTAGTACTAAATGTGATTTAGGTAAAACTTGTAGTGTACAATATTATACTCACATAAATATATGCGATAAACATAGTAATATAGGTTTCTGTATGGCTTTAGATAAATTCAAGGATGGATATAATGCCTATATGAATAATGGACCCAAGTGTGAAAAAGCCCCTAGATACTTATATTCCCCCTTTGGGATTGAAAAACGCCGTATATTTTTTATTTCGATTATTACAATATTTACAATGTCAATAGTAATGTTCACTGTATATAAGGTTAACGCAAATTTTATTATAAAAATGTGAATATTAAAGGACATTTTACTGTGCACATCTGACAAAAATATATATAAAATACTTACATTAAATAATTTGTATTTTTTTTATAATAGTTTACTCCAGTTTATTCTTGGTTACACTCTATATTACGGAGGAAAAGTTATATTCGAAATGATCTATATGAAGAATCACGCGATTTAAAAAATAATGCTAACATGAAAAAATTTAATTCGAAAAACAGTCCATTGAATATACAGTATTATTCTTCAGAAAATACATAATTCCATTTTTATATCAAAGAATAACATCTTTCAGATAAGTAGCATTCTTTCAAGGAAAAAATTAATGAATATTAATGATTATAAAGAAATATAAAATAATATAATGTTATTACAGTTAATTATTATTATTCACAATAATAATAATATATTTCAAGTTATATGAAACAAAGTAATAGATGTAATATTAACACATTACTATCTATATATCAAAGTAAACACACATTTCATGATAATTTATAACAATTAAATAATTAGGTATCAGGTTTATTTTTATGCTATACCACTTAAATATATTAATATTTTATTCATAT
>NW_001851174.1:0-1149 GCF_000002415.2 Plasmodium vivax
GTAAACAAAGCGCATATGCTCCATTGTAGCAGTTGTGTGGTGGTATAAAAGCTAAACGTGATATTGGAAGCTTTTCAGAATTAAAACTGTGACCTTGGGCAAATCTAAACCTATCTCATATTAGTATCTTCAACTATAAATTGGGATAATATCTGTCCAAATAAATTGTCTTTAGATAATCAGATATGCTAATGTGTGCTAGTGAATGTGAGAATACTTTTTAATGTTTTAATGGGCTTTTTTTTTTTAATTTGCTTTTAAAAAAAAAAAAAAAAAACACAGACAACTGGTTAAATAGCATTTCTTTTCAAGTGTCCAACTTGGTAAAGAAACATGATGACCAGAATGTGAAAGGGTTGAGCACGTCTTACGTGTTTTAAAACTAGATTTATCACTAGAACTGTTCCCAAAAGAAAGCACATTGACAATAATGAATTTAAGGTCTGTCAAAGCACAAGTGATAGAAATTCATYTTCACATTTTTAGTGCTCTTAYTAGGAACTTTTATTTTTCCCAAATGAAACATKGYTTTACATYTTTATAGCTGTTCCAAYTTTTAAAATTATCCAGCATRTTCCTGAATTTAACAGGTTTTAATTTCTAAGTTACTCTCTACCTTTCCATGCATTGCAACCTGGAARCAAATAKGAAATCCRTGAATACACAGTAATATTTTCAGCYATTTATTTGTTTACTGACTAACTTGTTCTCTSATTGKTAACATATTAAAGTAATAYATTTAAAAATACTTKTACAGCTTGGTAAATGAATGAGTATGAATATATCTGACCCCAGGGATATTCTTACAAATGTCCAGTAGGCTAGGAAGAAATACGCCGAGAGAAAAGTATGCTGGTATAATTTATCTGGTTATGATTTACTACAACCTTCTTGTCTGGATTAATTATTGTGTGAACAAATTTTAAAATGTCACATAAGTAATGTGTCATGATGAACTTGTATAATTAAAATGTGGTTTACCAGTTCCTTTTCTCAGATTATAAATTATTGACGTTGTGATTGTATTAGTGCAGCCTTGTTAATTTCTCTCATGATTAATGTCTGCCCAGAGGAATAGATTTGCTTATAATATTAATGAACCAAAAGATGGATGGTGAGAGTTCATTGCCATGGTTGATCTGATTTGTA
>NW_001851173.1:0-2084 GCF_000002415.2 Plasmodium vivax
AATATTTTCCCAATTATAATGTATATTCTATGCTATAAAATTATTATTTAAATATTTATTTTTATATATATGACACAACTAACTTTATTATTATATGATATGTATTTATCGAATAGGAACATCCCAATGGAATATGCAAACTAGGAAAAATCTGCAGATTTGTAGTGCAAATTATATGTATTATTCGAATTTTTATTAGGATAATCATATGTATGTAAAAATTCATGCGTTTCCACTGGTATATTATGTCTAATTTTTTTCTTCGTTTTTGCTTTAGCACAAAATTTTTTTCCACAAGGAGAAAACTATAATAAAAAGAAAAATATTAAAATATATAATAACAACTACTAATTAACACTATTAACATTTATAAAAGTTTTATACTTATGAATTAATATTTTTTACTTTATAGAAATAGAATAATAATCCTATCGTTGATCCTAATATTGAAAATATCATCATGGTTAGGTTTTTCCAACTATTTAACCCACCATAAAGTTCATATTGTACATCTTCGTGTCTAGGTAACTCTTTTAATTCGTCATAACTAAATACACCCGATAATGTAGCATTTGTATTTTCAGATATATACATATTTTTAAATTTAGATAGTTCTTCACACAATTTACCATGTTTATTAAAACACCTAATTAAGCCTGTTTTATATTCGTCATAACATATATTAGAGTACTCCAAGCATTTTTCTTTTCTTCCACAAACTACATTATGTTCCTCATTAAAAATTTTACCATAATTCTTATATAAATTATTTAATATACGCATATTTTCAAAATGCTCATCTGTTATATTATATAATTTGCCTTCCAATGAATTAATGTAAGAATCAGGAATTTTCTGCTTCAATTTATCGTAAAAATATTTAATACGAATAGGAGATTTATCATCAGTAGTACGTAATTCATTGTTTAACCAAAAGTTCAAATATTCCTTATCACATTTGATAAGATTTTTTCTTTTTTGACTTGTTAATAAATCTATTAGGTAATTAAATCTTTCACAGAGTCTATTTGAACGCTGTTTTAAAGTAAACATTGTGTCACTTGACATAAACTCACATGCAGTTTCACGGTCATCCAGCTTATCAGTATTGTAAAGCTTATCATTATGTGATATATATTTTTTTATATTTTTGAAAAATTCATACTACAAATAAAAAGATAAAACAATAAAAAAATATTTACAAATAACTAAAAACATGTTTTCCAAATAAATATTTTAATTTATTCGAGTGTTAATTACATATTTATTATAGTAATATATAAATCATTATAATAAATAAAAAAAAGAAATTAGAAAATATACACTTTCTTCTATTGGTACGGTTGGACCATCCATTCTTTTTGTAATTATTTTCTCTATATATATTAATTAGTCTTTTTAATATATATATTATCGTGAGTAAAGCATAAAAATTTAACCTATTAATATATCTCAAATGAATTTGGAATTATTTAAAAAGGTAGATGAACTATTTTTATCAATAAACTCTTTTCATTTTTTAAAAAATTTCTAATCGTAATATTAAGACTAAAATAAAAATATTGTATAAGATACAAATAACTAAATAAATGGAAAATCATGTAAAAGAAGGCTACAGCATATGCCCCCCTCAAAATATAATAATAACATATAAATTTATTTAACTCATCGAGTACATATAGAATATAAAATTCAAATAAAATTTCAAAAAAAACTATACATATAATATACAAAATGCAAATGTCAATTATTATATAGATTTTATAATGACATTATCATATCTTACACTATTTAATTAATAATAATACATTGTAATAGAATGTATGTTGATTATATAAAATATAAGAATAATTTTAGTTTAATTTTTATTATATACTTAAAATAGATTTTTCATTCTGTATAAATACTGTAGCAATATATAACACCAAAAATGGTTACTAAATTCTAGATAAATTTCATTATAATACATTTATAAAAAAAAAATTGAAAAATAAATACATTATATTAAATAAATTTTTATCGTATGAAAACCAATAAATTAAAAATTATATTATTTCTTTTTATTCTAAACCATAAAACAGAAA
>NW_001851172.1:0-668 GCF_000002415.2 Plasmodium vivax
TTTTCAATACATGACAATTACTCTTTTTTTAAACCATCCTAGAAATACTAAATTATTATTCTGTTATTGATAATAATGTAATGGTATTAAAAAAAATGTGTATTTTTTTTGTTATAACAATATTAATCGTAATGATTATTTCACATATTATTATAATATAAATTAAATCCACCAAAAAATTTTATAAATATTTTTTTCAAATTTATGTTATATATATTTCTTATAATTACATGTATTTTATTACTCAAAGATTGTGTGTAATTTTGAAATGTAAAAATGTATCCTATCTCCCTTATTTACACACATACTAAGATATTTTAATTTGATATATACTTAAAATTACATTACTCATAATAGTTTATGAATTATTTCATACATGTTCTATAATATTCAAATCATTGCAATACAATTACATGAATAATGTTTATTATACGATATAAATGTAATTTTATATTTATTTAATAAAAATATTTTCAGAAACGAAGCGATGTTTTATGTTACACTATATAAAAAATTGTAAATAGCATAAAAAAAAATTATAATATAATAATAAAGGTATATTTAAAATAAGAAAACCAATATTTTATTAAAAATGTTGTCATGGATTCAAATAATATTTATATTGACTCTATAAATTTCATAATAATTTTAAATATTTTTTTCCCAAA
>NW_001851171.1:0-1640 GCF_000002415.2 Plasmodium vivax
AAGTTTACTATTTGCATGTCGTTATTTGAAATTTGTTCTATATTTTTGAATATATGCGAGTATTTTCCCAGTAAATATAAATTTATTTGCATATTGTCTTTTTACTTTTTAATTTTAGTATTTTGACATACATATGTTGCCTTCGCAATGGTTTTATCGTCGTGTTCTACAAGGTCACGGAACTTGGAAAGATCCGAATTTCTGGGATCAAATTGAGGAGAAGTTCACTGTTCATACAGATATTCGTGAAATTTATTACACGCTTATAAAAGGTTTATGTTATGCTAGTTATACTATGAAAAGTGATGATCCTGAATATGCGAAACGTTGGGATTTTTTATATTATTGGATTGGGGAAAAAATATTTGAAAAATTAAGCATTGAATCAAAATTTCAAGAGATTATGCATATACTTGATGAAGTAAAATTGAAATTTGATAATAATAATAAATATACATATGATTTTTCACAAATTAGCAAAAATGATTTTACACAGTTGAAGTTCATTTATGATTATGTTCAAGATTATGAAACTATTCAAGATACTATTTCTCAATCTAATGTTGCGTGCAGTAAAAAAATTTCTGAGCATATAAAAAAATGCTTTCTAGACTATAATACGCTAAAATCGAGGTGTGCTTCGAGCGAAGAGAAAATTTGCCAAATATTTAAGGATATCATAGAACAAAATGGTAATAAAGAGTTTACAGAATTAAAATGTTCTGTAGTGAAAGATGCAGAATTACCTGCTAAATTGGAAGAAACACGTCCAGGTCATCCACCCCGAGAGATAGGCAAAGAACTAGGGAATTTATCGGGAAGAGACGCACAAGTAGATTTAAATGGAAGAGATGCACAAGTAGATTTAAAAGGACCATTTGTACAAGTACCTGAATTACAAAGCGATTCTGAAGATATATCTCCCGATTCATCTCGTTTTATGGGAACTACTATGATTTTAACAAGTGTAGGAGTATTAGTGCCATTTTATATACTTAAAAAAGTAAATAAAATTAATATTAACAAATAATATTCATTATTTTGAATTAATATACTCCTCGTTTTCATATAAATATATATACATTATATTTTTTTTCATATAAATATTAGTTTACTCCACTGGGTTCAAGGTTACGTACTCTTTTCCAAAAGAAAAGCTTAATTCAATTGAATGGAAATGATTATGATATGAATGAAAATGTATTAAAACCTTACCAGGGTACCAATCTAAATTGGCAAAGAACAGATAATCAGATAGGTTATTATCCTACAGCATTCAACTAATAAACAAGAAATTCCCAAGATAAAAGTTTTTTCTTATATCTAAATTTTATTGGAAAAACAAATGTATTAATATTCATAGAGACATAAAAAATATATATTGTTATAGATGTTAATTAATTATATAAAATTAAGTAAAGCTTTATTAATTGCGTGCTAAAAAGTAATAATTATTATGATAATAAATAATAGAGTGGTATCTTATTTATGTGTACATATAAATAGAAAAAAATATATTTAAATAAGTAAGATTTCAGAAAACAAAAAAAATAAATTTTACAACGTAAAAGGATAATTTTATACCAGTTTACAATATATTGAGTATATCATTTTATTATCTTTTAATTGAATAATACAAC
>NW_001851170.1:0-943 GCF_000002415.2 Plasmodium vivax
AATTCTTAACGCTAAAGGCACCTCATATATATATTTATATATACAAACGTTAATAAAATAAATGGTATTATATTTTTTTCTATTTATGTATGAACTATTGTTTATTTTTTCATATATATTAACCCCAAATAAATATATTTTTTGGTGCTTTATTATTATATATTACGCTGAAATGTAGTTTTTAACGCTTGTAAATACATTTTATATTATTATTCTTTCTAGAAAATGTGTTAACACTATTCTTTTTATATTATTTATAAATATAATCAGTAGCATTTTATTTTTTTATGATATTTATATATTGTATGTATACTTTTTAAGTAATAATGGCAAAAAACCTAAAGGTATTTATATTTTTTTCATTGCTCTATATGTATATTATTTATGAAGTTATTTCCTTAATGGTTATATTAAAAAATTATATATTGKAAATATATGTCTCAATATTGTATATACTATTTTTATATTATTTTATCTCAGAAAGAGGATTTAAAAGGTTTACCGTCAAATTTTCATTATTATTATTTTGATAATGAACATCGTGATTGCCATAGTCTTGATTTCCATTCTAATATAAAAGATGAATTTCAAGGATATTACAACTTGAATCATATTTTTGACAAAATAGTAAAAGCTCTTTGTTTTATATATAATAGAAAAAAGGATACGGAAGAAAATTTTGACAAGGAACTTTGTTCATATTTATATTATTGGTTAGGAGATAAAATATATGCTAATATAAGTGATACAAAAGTGTTTAAAAAAATTATTAATACGATTTATCACGAAATAAATAGTACAGATTTACCTTGGATATGCAATCCACTTTATGAAGAAATTGATCAAGAAACATTTAAAAATAATAAGTTGTTGTTTGATTATTCTAAAGATCGTGAAAATATCAGGCTGAGTACTGTCAATGCTCTTACGACATGTGACGAAC
>NW_001851169.1:0-1038 GCF_000002415.2 Plasmodium vivax
ATTTATTACGAGAAGATTTTTACGTTCGCCCATGATAAAGTTGACAGCATACTCTGAATTAGAATGTGCCTTTTTATGACTTCTATCACCGATGATTGCTCTATATACTGAGGTAATGTCATCATCATCATTCATTATTAAATTGAACTGTTCCTTAAATTTATCATCTTTCATACAAGATTTCAAACGGTCTGTGAATTCTGTTTCATCTTCATCTACTAAGCCCATTAATTTTTCTTTTAAATTTTCATATTCTTCATTGTGCTCAGTTTGTTCGTATCCTCTCAGTAATCTGCTAGTTCTTACGTTTAACGCATTGTTTACATTTTTCTGCGCGCACGATTTTCCACAGTTATACTAAAAATTGGGGGAATTTATTTTCACCATTTAAAATTGTATTGCATATATTTTTACATATTACTAAAATTTTATTCTAGAAAAGGAAAAATATATTATGCGAATAAGTTCAAGGGTGGTTGAACTTAAATGTTATGTTACCTCATTCAAGTAATCGGTGGCACACAGCACAAGGATGCAGGAAAATAATTTAATAAAAGGTCTATAGTTTGATTGTTGTCCCATCACGGAAATCATTAAAGTTGATAAATATTTTATGACAGAATTTTTAGTATACGTTGTTTTTAATAGTATTAAAAGGAAATTTTTTAATTATAAATGTTTTTAATAGTGAATGTTTTTAATAGTGAATATTTTTAATAGTGAATATTTTTAATGGTAACTATTTTTGACAGTATTTTTGATAGCATGTATTTTCGATAGCATGTATTTTTTGATCGCAAGTATTTTTGATAGTAGTATGTATTTTTAATAGCAAAATTTTTCTATTAAATATAAAGATTTTTAGTTGTATCTTTTCTCATTTACAAACATTCGCATTTACAAGCATATCATTTACAAGCATATCATTTACAAGCATATCATTTACAAGCATATCATTTACAAGCATATCATTTACAAGCATATCATTTACAAGCATATCATTTACAAGCATATCATTTAACAGCATATCATTTACAA
>NW_001851168.1:0-1460 GCF_000002415.2 Plasmodium vivax
CCAAGAATATTCATAATAATTGAGTGTATAACATGTGTTATTTTAATGAAGATAATATTTTTGAATTACAGTTGATGATTAACTATTAAATTATTATAAATAATTAAATAAATCATTTTTGACCTAATTCCCCGAGATCACTAGTTCATGTAAACAATTATAGTAATTGAAAATTATAATTTTATTATAAAAATAATTATTTTACTATATAAGTAATATCTTATAAATCATGACAAATTTTGTTGTTTTAATAGTCCTCTCATTCCATGTTTGATAAATTTTGTGCTAATAATTATTATAAAACATTAAGAAATGTTTATTTTTTATTAAACTAATGATTCTATTATGAATTATTTTAAGGTCATAAAAATTGCAACAAATTGAAATTAATTTATTATGATATAAATTGAATGCTATGTAATAAGTAGAAATATAAATAATAGAATAAATTGTCCTTTAAGATAAATAATTAATGAGAAAATATAATTCACCTACAAGGTTACTATAGAAAATAGTATTTCTTATTCAAATGTGTGATAAAAACAAATATGTTATGTAAATATTTATATATTCTTTAAAAATTGGAAAAAACAAATGAATATATATATTTAAAAATACGTGTATGTTGTGCATGCATAAATTAAATATATTAAAATTTACATTTTTAATATATTAATTAGATGTACAATTGTAACTTACATAATATTATCATCTTGCTTATAATTTAATATATTATTGGATAAAAAAAGTTTGAATTTTAGTACAATATATAATTAAAACATTATATATCTTACTTTTATTCATTTTCATAGATTAATATATCTTAATGTATCCCAAACCTGTGATAATTTATCCATATACTATTAATGAGGTATATAATAAATTTATCTTTCAATTATCATATAAATTCATATTCTTCAATAATGTATGATAATGTATAATAAAATACGTTAGGTATTTCATTAAGTATATTATTATAATATAGTATATGAAATGTACATTCTGAAAATTTCCCTTCTTAGTGTTTATAAGCATCACCAAATTTATTAAATGTAAAAAGAGTAAATCACAATCAACGAAGAAGTTATGTAAAATTATAAAAAATATAAGTGTATTTTTTGTTTCAAAAATTAAAAGCGCAAACAAATAGTTGGAGTTAATAAAAAATGTTTTTTGTATACATAATTAAAAAAAATTCATGTTGTCTAGAAATTTATTTCTTTTAACCTTTAGGTATATTTGCACTCTTAATTACACATAATTATAATTTTGTACATTTTTATTTGAATAAAGTAATGTTAAAAATATTTTATAAATATATTAATAATTTATATAAAAATTCAGATATCTTGCATATTTACAAAACTATGCGATTAAAAAAATTTTTATTATGAATCGATTATAGAAGTGTCACTGAAAATATATAATACAGAAAATCATTATTAATATATGTAATTTTT
>NW_001851167.1:0-931 GCF_000002415.2 Plasmodium vivax
ATGTGGAATAGTAATTAATAATTATCATATTTTATCATTAATTCCTTTTAGTAATTTTTTTATATTCTGGGTCACTTAACAAAATAACAATATATTAAAATATCATTCCAAATTCTTAGCATTAATTACTACTTAACATTGTTGTATGAATGCGATTTTTAAAAAATTACAATTAGGGATCCTTCATTCCTAACACATCAATACTGTAATTATAATTTGTGAGGTATAAAATGTTCTTTAAATATGTACACAGTAAAAAAATATTTGATGTTAAACAAATATAATTTAATAAAAAACATTTATTAATATATTGTTCTATAATATATTACGAAAAAATATCTTTTTAATATAAACAATATAGTATGGATTATATTGTTATCTTTAAAAATGATGAATTTTTTTTTATATATATTTAGTAATAATTATAAATTATTAGTATTATTAGAACAATATTATCCTATGTTATAGGTTATGTGATATTTATTGTGAAAAAAAAATATTATTATCTCTAAATTCGTGCTATTCTTTTTTTTTTATTTTTGTATTTGTAATAATAATAATTCCATTAATATTTTCATAATTTCATGAAATATATGACTGCCATGAAATCTTTATATTAAATGTTTTAAAAAATTATCATTTTAATTTATTATAATATGAAATTATTATACAAATAAATATACCATTTTTATACTGTGTATTTAGCAATTAGAAGTAAATAATGAAAACATAAAAAAATATGCGTTTGCACAAATATCATAACTAACCCTATTTTATCTACAGAAACAAACAAACGTAATAGTACACAAAAAAATATAAAAAATCACTTTATTATATTAACTAATGGAAAACAAAATATGTAAGATTAAAAAAAAATAATCCATAAAATAGGTAATGCATTATAGCCCCTTTATTTTTTTTTTTTGTTATA
>NW_001851166.1:0-984 GCF_000002415.2 Plasmodium vivax
TCGAAGGTAAACTTAAAATATTTATTAAATAAAATATTTTCTTTCTTTGCAAATGTCATTAGTAAATGTTGAAAAATATATTATTGTAAAACTTATTTAAATGTGTTGTTTGCTATAATTGAGAATATGGTTCAGAATAAATCTTTACACACATAAAAATTTAATTTAGAACAGGAAATAATATTATATTACTATATATTTATAATAAAAGAACCAAAAAATGAAGAGCAAAAAACTATTTACTGTTMYACAATTTAAAWTWTWATAATGAACCTAAATACAATGAAGATTCTTTTAACACAATAAAATGTTAATCGTTTATAAATATAATAAGATTAAAAGAAAGACATATCTTGCATACACAAAAATTCATCATTACATTCAGACTTAACACAAATCTGGATTGTACATATATAAAAATCTTTTTAATAAAAATATACTTTTATTACAAATTTAATCTAATTAATTATTTTTTGCTAATTACAAAGAATGTATTTACATTTTATGAACAAATTATTAGTAAATCTATTATCCATATTAATTAAAAATGTTATATATAACTAGAGGACATTAATTCGCGTATGAATATTATTGTACATTACAAGGAGGTTGATCATAAAATCAAATAGTCCAAACAACAGAATGTGTATAAAATTGCTGTTTTATATATAACATATAAATATAATCTTATTTACTATATGATTATTGCATACATTTCATATTAATGCATTGTTGCATATATTATGAATGCCCTTTAGGCAAAAAAATATCTTTACAAAAAAGACAATATTCCCTAAAATTCAATTTACCCCTTCCAGCTTCTAATCTGTGATATTTTACAACTTTTTTCATAGTGTAAATAATCGAAAATAAAATTATATATGTTAATATTATAAAAAGAATACCATATATGATATACACGGATTTTGGTATTTTAGAATACGATAATATGGTATTATTTTTATCCGATGATACTTTGATTTT
>NW_001851165.1:0-350 GCF_000002415.2 Plasmodium vivax
GTGTTACAGGCTTGAGAGTCACAGCTCTGTAAGGTATCTAAATCAACTATTGATTCTGAATTTTTACCTACATTGGTAATCCTTATCAACACAATTAGAGCACACTGTCTAGTGGAGTGACTGTTGTGCTCTTAACTTTAATTTTCTATTCTATTCCATACACAAACTATACATTTATAGGCATGAAAATAGATATTTATACAATCTTTTTTTTTTTTTTTGGTTGCCCAATCTGGAGTGCAGTGGTGCAATCTCAGCTCACTGCACCCTCTGCCTCCTGGGTTCAAGTGATTCTCGTTCCTCAGTCTCCCAAATAACTGAAATTACAGGCATATACCACCATACTCAGC
>NW_001851164.1:0-1216 GCF_000002415.2 Plasmodium vivax
ATAACTGTCCTCTACATTTGTTGCAGAGAGCAAGCACGCTACTCCACAACCATCTAATACGGTAATTATTCCTACAGTAAAAACAAAAATAAACGATAAAGCAAATGGTAAACCATAACGTTTACATACATTTTTAAAATATTTTTTATCATCTTTCATATTTTTAGCAAGTAAACAAATCCCTTCCAGTTTATCGAATATTTTTTTTTCATAATAACAATCTAGTTTTGCTAAACCTTTCTTTTTATTATATTTGCACTGAAACGATTTCTTATAAATGTCCAGCTCATTTACTCCATCCCTTTTTAAACGTTTGTATGTTGATGAATCTTCTTTTTTTTTTTTTAATTTTTTATATTTGTCATATGAAAATGCATTGCTAAACGAAGCATGTTCTAATTCTTTGGGAATTCCATTTTTTGCCAATAATCTAAAATGTCTACTATTAATTGATCCATATAGTTGGCTCTTTTTTTCAGAATTTTTAATAATGCAAAACTGAAAAAAATAATTAAATATTATATATATAACAAAAATATACTATAGTACAATAATAAGTAATATGTAAAAAATTGATTATATAAAAATAAAATCATTATATTTCAAATACTTCTGCTTTACCACATCATTATTACAGATGTACATCCATGTTAAAGAGATAAATGTTACAATTTTATTAAATATATGAAAATTAATCATTTTAATCTTTATATATTTCGTCAATTATTCAAAGATGTTTAAATTGAAGGTTTATCTGCATAAGCTAATATAAAAGTATAACCGTACTATTCTTTATAATATTTTTTTTTAATTTCTTGTTTAAAAGAACATATTGTGATTATATAATATTTATAATAAATATTAAAAAATTATCATACAATTATGTATTCTATATTAATACTTTATAGTTATTATATTATAAGCCTTCTTAATCATATAAATTTAGATACATATCATTAAATAATTCTATAAATACAAACTTAACTATATAATAATAATTTAAAAAAATATTTTCTATTTATTTATTTAAATAAATCTATAAATAAAGGTTTACTTTCTTCAATTGAGAAATTGTAGATAAATATGAATTAGTGATAAGGTAAATTGTAGATATGATGTAGTTCTACGTATTAATTCCGTTATTATAAATGTTATGTTCTTTAATCTTATTAATAAAATGAAGACAATTATTATATATTTTATACAAAAAAATTTT
>NW_001851163.1:0-949 GCF_000002415.2 Plasmodium vivax
TCATTTGCTCCCGTTCTTAGAGTAAATAGAGATTCATAATTATAATTTTGATGAGCCAGGTTATACTAAAATAAATGGAAGAAATTGGTAATATTCATGTATATAACAGATACTATATATTACGTAATTTTTATTTTAATTATAGAATATATATTTATATAAGATATTACATCTAATTAATATTATAAAAATTATTTTATATTATATAAATATACTATACTGTCGTCCATTTTATTAAATAATAAAAATTATCATTTTTTAATATATATAATTATTTAGATTTTATGATACCTAAAATATAATATACTTATTTTACGAAATACTAACTAATTTATACATTACATATATTTTATTTGTTATATAAAAATTTTTACATATAAATATTGTAAAATTATTTATTCTGTTATATTTTTTTTAGTGTATAACAGACATTGAAATTTATAATAAAAATAATATAATTTAATAGAAAAAACCATATATAGAGTAAATACGAATATATAATTTTAAATCATAATAATTTTATATAAAGCATATATTTTTTTCACTAATACTATATGAACAAATACATAAATATATTAATATTAGTATTACTCGCAAAACTTATAATATGGGTTATTATCAAGATTAACATATACATATATATGTATTTTCTTTTTTAATGTTTATTAATAAAAAATTTAATATATAATTTAAAAATGATACGTTATACTATTTACATATAATTTACTTCTTGAAGGTGTTGATAAACACATGATATTATATAGACTACATTTTAAATTTTCAGTTCATATAAAACTATATGTACCCGTTGTTACCTATCATTACGACAATATATAATTTAAGGAATAATACGTTTAAAATATATGTGTAATTCTATAAAAAAAAGTACTTTATATTAAATAAAAAATAATTATTTAAAAGAAAATTATTTTTAAAACAAATACATAAC
>NW_001851162.1:0-525 GCF_000002415.2 Plasmodium vivax
ATTTAATATAAAATCTCTTATGCTTATAGATTATATTATGTAAAATTAAATGTATTATTATAATAGATTTATTATATCAAGTGGCATAAGTGAACCAAAAAAAATATGAATTGGATAAAATAACAAATATTTATCACATATAACACTTTCATATTAATTATCCATATTATTTTATCATTACGAATGGGTATTAATAATTCATTTTATTTTATTATATTCAATAAAAATAAATTCTACAAAAATACAATTTTGGAAGTATGTAATTTTATTTTAAATATTCATAATTTTTAAAATTTTGAATAATAAAAATTTTTATGAATTAATTTGCTCATTTGAATAAACTTAATATAGAAAAAAAAAAGAAATTTCACTTCATTAAAATTATTAATTCATATTATAATTATACATTTTATTAGGGTCTTATTTTTTTTATACATTATGCGATATTTACTATTTCTTTTTGTTCTATAATCGGCATTCCTTCATTTTTAAGCTCATGGTAAATTATTTCTTTTTTGTAACTTA
>NW_001851161.1:0-562 GCF_000002415.2 Plasmodium vivax
AGTATTTTAGCTCAGAAAATATTTATTAATATTTTTAAAATTAAATAACTAATAAATTATACTTTTCAAAACATTATTTATAATAACATTAGGTATAGTTTACGCTAAATTATTACGGTTTATCATGTGAAATTTATATTAGGCATACACATTAATGTATTCCCAAATTTATGGAATTTTCAACTAAAATGAAAAGTAATAAAAATATAATTTCTTTAATAATATTCGCAAACAGCCTCAGATAATTTCATATAATTATTTTTTATTTATTTACATAGTGGAATATATATAGAAAGTATAGTTTTATTCCATGATCAACATCAGTGATTGACATATATGATCAATTATATTTTTAATTCATATAATGCTCAAAAAAAAAGAAATCTATCAAAAGTTTAACGTTAATTCAATTGTGAATTATCTACAATGATAAACATAGAATAAATTCATTATATCAACGAAATTTAATGATTTATTTCATACTTCGTTCTTATTTTATTCATCGCTAATAATATTTGGCGCATTAATTAATAACAAACTAGATATATAATGCTTACATATG
>NW_001851160.1:0-937 GCF_000002415.2 Plasmodium vivax
TTTCTTGAATTATTTTATTCCTTTTTCTGCGCACACGAGATCTCTTTACACAATGACAACACTAATAAAAAAAAAAATATATATATATATATATATATATAACAAGTTTAAAGTAATTATTTTAAACTAGATTTTTTTTATAAGAATATATTGTAAAATGTGATTTATAATATGAAATTTATTATGCCGCATTTTTTCAGTACTCTATTAAGAAGCCCACAAAGTATACTAAAGAACGTCGAAATTAAAAAAAAAAAAAGGGAAATAGCATAATGTGGATTACTGCATACAACACTGTTTTCTCCGAAAATACTTTCACAAAAACTAGATATTTTACCAACAAACGAATTTACTTGTTGTCCTACTTGTGCAATTTTCTCAATGTTTTGTATTACACCTGATGGTAAAGAGGAAAATAACTCCTGCGAACTTGATGAATGATTTGTCACTGCTACGGCAAACTGAAATAATAAAATGTGATATGTTATTATTAATTTTGAATATTTTGCTAAAGATTTACATGTTGAAGTTAAAGTTAAATTAAAAAGGTAATATGCTGCTTCACTTATAATACCCTTATTATTACAGTTTTTTATTTTGCTTACAACTTGTGCACATGTAGCACTAATATTTAAGCTTAATATATTATGCTCATGACATATAAATTTCTGAATAAAATTTCCAGAATTTGCAGAAGACTTTTTTTTTCTTTTTATATTAATCATCATATTGCATTGCACCTTACTGCTACAAATATTATTACAATATGAAAAATCATTGATTTATTAGTAATCATATATTTTATATAATTCTGTTCGAACAGTGCATACGTTGATTTGTACTATAATCTACTGATTTCGTTTTGCTAGGGTATCTTGAAGAATTATAGTAGCATATAATTAGACACTATTGTATACCTTATTCATTATAGTTAATC
>NW_001851159.1:0-816 GCF_000002415.2 Plasmodium vivax
ATATATTTAAAGTAAAATTTTGCAATAATGCATATAAAATTATTAATATATAATTTTAAATTCATAAAACTATGAATAATGCTACAAATTCTGTTTATTATATGAAGCAAGTTAATTCATATATACAAAAGTTTGAACATAACATTTTATGTATATCATTATATAAATAGTATCTCTATTCATAGAATATATATTTTATAAATATATATATTAGCAAATGTCATACAAAATAGTTAATAGTAAATAATATTGACCTTTAACTATAAATTATAATCATTCATTTTCATATATCAAGGAGATGTTAAGCAGTTTTAATTAATATGTGCCTTATTTGTATGTATTATACAAATATATATTTTTCTCTGTGAATGTAAAATAAAAAGTTAGGTGTCACATATTGATAATAAATAAAATATATTTTGAAAAAAAAATTTAAATCATATCAAAAATATTATATATTGCAACATAGTTTTGATTATAAATAAAGGTTTCATAAGTCTTGTAAGATCAAAAATTAGAAACTAATGTTTTTTATRATCAAWMCTATTTTTAATATATTATTTACATTATGATTATATTCACGTGTAAACAAGTATTAATGTAATGGAATGTTTAGGATCATTACATTAAAAAAAAATTTATATCCCATGTGAAAATAATTTGCACTAAAATTATTTTGAATAATTAACAATTCAAGAAGATTAAGAATATTTTTTTAAAATGAGGAAAAAACGGAATGAACTGAATACTGTATGAAATTTAATGTAAAAAACTTACTCTTCTATATTAAAATTATAGATATATATAATGGGATAT
>NW_001851158.1:0-983 GCF_000002415.2 Plasmodium vivax
CTGCATAGCTGTGTGTGTCTGTGTCTGTGTTGTGTGTGTGTTTTGTGTGATCATGTGTCTGTATAGCTCTGCGTGTGTGTGTGTGTGGCTGCATAGCTGTGTGTGTCTGTGTCTGTGTTGTGTGTGTGTTTTGTGTGATCATGTGTCTGTACAGCTCTGTGTGTGTGTGTGTGTGTGGCTGCATAACTGTGTGTGTCTGTGTCTGTGTTGTGTGTGTATTTTGTGTGATCATGTGTCTGTATAGCTCTGTGTGTGTGTGTGTGTGGCTGCATARCTGTGTGTGTCTGTGTCTGTGTTGTGTGTGTGTTTTGTGTGATCATGTGTCTGTACAGCTCTGCGTGTGTGTGTGTGTGGCTGCATAGCTGTGTGTGTCTGTGTCTGTGTTGTGTGTGTGTTTTGTGTGATCATGTGTCTGTACAGCTCTGCGTGTGTGTGTGTGTGTGTGTTCAGGTTCCTGACTGGGGTCTGAGAAGATGGCGTTGTTGGACAAGCGGTCTGCGGTTCACTCACTCGTCGGACAGTGCTGCGGGCACGCACAGTCTTTCCCGCCCACTGCCGTCCCTGCTTTTGCTAGAGCCCCTGGGGCCCCCGGAGGACCTGTCTTTGGGGTGGGGTTGGGCAGGGGTCTGCGGGGCGGTTCCGCTGGACGTTTGCACATTCGGGACCTGCCGCGCTTTGCTGGGCGCTCCTCCTGGCGTGCGTGTTCCTAACTGAGGGCTTGGGCAGAGCCACAGCCGTTGTAACGCCCTCGCTGACAGTTTGAACAGGCTGGACAACCCTGTTGCTCAGTCTGATGACAATTTATTTTCCTGATAGTGAAAATGCAAAGATCAAGTGCATTTGCTTCTGAGGGGTCTAAGTTAACAGGTGTGACATTCGCTTATTGGGATCATCAAAACAACCCCACCTTCGCGTCTGCTAGGTTCTCTCTACGTGACACGTGGGAGCGTTGGGTACCGCGTTAGACACCGCGTCCAGCAGCC
>NW_001851157.1:0-1284 GCF_000002415.2 Plasmodium vivax
GTGTTTACGTCATTTGGAACTCCTTCTGACATTGTGATAAAAAATGAATATTTATACTTTATGAAAAAAAAAATTTAAACAATTATTTATATATCAAAATTAATATAACATTATCCTATATATTCCATCGTATTAACTTAAAATGCGCAACATATTTTCAGTTTTATATATTTTCACTCAAAAATAAATAATATTACTCTAAAATAATATATATATATATCACGTAAAAAAATTAAATTATGTAATAGTGCAAGTAATAATTAAATTCATAATATTAAAGCAGAAATATAATTATATAATAATAAGTGATTTCTTAAAATTATCATAACGATACATATGGTCTATTTTTAAAAATAACATTATCTAAGTGAAATATATTAATTTTTAGTATTATAAATGCAAAATGAGACTTTCTTTTTAATATTTTTTTAGCATTTTTCTGTTGTAGGGTTGCCTAGAATAAATAGAATTTTTTTCTTAGGAATGACTACTTATTTTTTAAAAAGAAAAATATAAAATTGCAATTATTTTGTAATTTTTCTTAATAGACACTTTAAAAATATATATTCTCATATAATATATATGTACATTAATATTTATATTAGCGTAGAATTTATAAATTATTAATAGAATAAAACAATATAAATGACAAAAAATTATTTTTTTATTTAATAAAAATATTTTATCATATATAATATTTAATTTAATGGTTGTTCATTAAAAATAATATATATTTTTTCTTATCAAAATATTGCTCTGTTTAATTTTTTTTTTTATACTTGAATAAGAACTTACAGTGTTCTTCATCATTTATATGTCATCATATATATTATAAAGATAAAGCGTGGCATTTTATTAAAATTATTAAAGAGGAAAAAGTAAAAAAATATTATATTATAAAATTTTTGAACATAAAATATTTTTAGGAGAACTAAGAACAAATAATTTTTAAGTTATAAAAATAAAGAACAAAATTACTTGCATATTTAGATATAATATAAATAAATATTTGATTTATGATGAATATAAATAAATCATTATAAAAGCAATAGATATTAAATTATAGAAGTATATTTGTACTACTTTAGACAAATAAAAAGATGCATTACCTGTTATTATTATATATTTAATTGAAAATAAATGTTTTTATTTAATAATATATTGTTCTCATTTAAGAATGTTTCAAAAACATGATTAGTTTTATAAAAAAATTTCAGATAACATTAAGTTATATTTACTAAAACTTTTGTGCAAAATGTTCTAAAAAAAAATATAATATTTATT
>NW_001851156.1:0-2013 GCF_000002415.2 Plasmodium vivax
TAAGTATTGACTAATGAACCTGACCTTGACGATTTTTACAATACTAATGTAAAATATGCTAATGGTGATGAAAAAGTAATATATAAAGATATATGTATAAAACTTTTAAGAAATTTGAAACATCTAAAAAACAAAGGACTTAACCCTGAAAAAAGTCAAGAATATTGCACATATTTATACCACTGGTTGTACAAAGAAACAAAAGGATATAATATTTCCAATATGCTTATCAGTACCATTTTTGATGATTTTCATAAAAAAATGGCTCATCAGGAAGGACAATATATATGTCCCTATACTTCATATAAAAAAGAAATTTACAAACCAAAAAACCTAGCAAAATTAAGCTATTTAATTCATAATATTGAAGATATTAAAAGCATATTGAATAACAATAAAGGTACACATTACTGTTCTTGTCAAACATATCTGAAAGATTGTGTTGACCTATATAGAGATATGAATGCACAGTTGTGCACTAGTGAAAGGAGGAAAAACAATGAAAGCATTTGCTATGAATTGTCACAGTTTCAAATTCATTACTCATATATTAGAGGGGAAGGAATAGAAGAAAGAATACCAGACATAAACACTGGAACAAGGAAAGAGGAATTATCAAATTGCCCCAAAGAAGATGAAACATTAGGAACCGATTCCCAACCACTTGCCAATACAGGTGCTTCTAAATCGAATACATCATCAACGGTTATTGGTTCAATGGTTGGAATACCTCCCTTTTTGGTGTTAATGTATAAGGTTAATATAATTCGTACTTAAAAATATTAAAAAAAATTCATACATATTTTTGTTTTGGTTTTCTATAAAATCACTGTAACAATATTATCGTATATTTGTATATATATATTTTTTCTGTATTAGTTTACCCCTGTTGGAAAGTTCTTTAGGTTTGGTAATAAGAACAATACGAAAATAACAAGTAACTTAGACAAGGAAATAGAAAATGAATTACTTCATGTTATGCAAAAAGATTCAAATATAAAGGATATTCACTCGAAGTATAACGTAGGATATGAACCAATATGAATCTGTAACATAACATAGAATAAGGATTAATTTTCTTTATTAATAATAAAGTCTTTACTGAAAAAATATTAATTTAATTCATTAAAAAATAGGAATTACATTAAAATATGATTTGTTCGAAAAAAAATAAAGTTAACAAGTGATGAAATTGAGAAAAAAATATATTATATATGTACTAAAAATATAATTTATACATAAAAAAATGCTTCTTGTTACATTTAGACAAAAGAAAGGAAATAATTATTTGTTAATATTAATAGCAATATGTAGAGATGTATATATTAAGATTAAAAATAATTTAATTATAGAGTAGTAATATGCTAGGAAATTATCCGTCATTTTTTCCCATCAAATTAAATATTACATCACATATATATGTAATTTTTTGTAAACGTCGAATAAAATAGATGCGTAAAATTAAAGCAAATAAAAAAAATTTATACAATAAAAACATGTAAGAAAAAAATTAGATTACACATAAATTAATATTTTTTTAGGTATTAATATACAAAATATAGAAACAAACTAAAAATATTATGTTTTTTTTTTGTAATGTATTATGTAATGATGGTAAATTTTTTATATGTAATATACATAATCAATTTTTTATATTTATTTTTATATATAAATTTATTTTTGAAAATAATAAATTTTTAATTTATATTAATTTATACATTTATTCTTATGTTATTGCTGTATTGCATAGCACGTGTCCTTTTATACTCTACTAGCAAAAATATTTCTGATGAGTACTAAAAATTATTAATATTTATTCCAAAATATTTAGGGATAAATATTAATGTAAGATAAAAATTTTATAAGGAGGAATAAAGATACAAAGTTAATCAGAGAAATTATTATATATAGAAATGAAAAAATAGCATAATTATATATTTATAAATATTTTAATATATAAGAAATATGAAATAAACTACATAAACTTATTTTATGAAATTGTTGTATATCATG
>NW_001851155.1:0-727 GCF_000002415.2 Plasmodium vivax
AATTTAAATTTAATTATTATTTTAGTAATATTTGTTATATAGTGAAAATAAAAATTTTATATTAAGAAATAACAGCAATCTCTCGGATAGATATAGTATAAAACTTGTAGTTAATATAAATACACGTATTAGTAATGTAATAATTTATTATAAAAAATAATTTTATAAAAATAAATTGATATACATAAATGTAATTTCATATAATTTGGCTTTATTTAGTAATATATTATTGTTTCTTTTATTTTGCGATAAAATATTTTAATCCATAAGTCTTTTGCTATAATATGAATTATATTAACCTATTTTAAATGTAGTAAATAATTTATATACAATTTATTTAAAATATTATCTAAAAATTGACACATTTCATAAAATAATTGTTCAATTACTTTCTATACTAAAATATTAACATCCCTGAATATTTTCTTTTATTGTAAAAATGCTTTAAGCCTTTTCTTTGACACATATCTCATCATTTTAAGTATTTATATTAATTTGCAATAAAATTAATAATTTCCATATTCCTCTTCTTTTAAATATAATTTTTTTCTTTAGTGTATATAAATAGCGTAAAATTATTTATCATTATGTATTTGTATATTATAATAACTATGTTTGTGATAATTTCACATTATTTTTATACATTAATATCATTTATAATTTTTTATATACACTTATGCTTATATTATAAGAATTAAAAAAATATGCTGCTGAATTTTTTAMACTT
>NW_001851154.1:0-417 GCF_000002415.2 Plasmodium vivax
TACATAAAGACTAGTTTTGATTTATACTATAATATGAAATTTGAAGATAACAATACAGGTTCTAAAAAATTTAATGATGAATTAGTTGCTTTTGAAAAAAAATTTGATAATTATAAGTTGTGTGACTTGAAGAATAAGTGCCCTCATAGGTGTTTAGATTTAGTATACAATAAAAACAATAAAGCATTATGTTCATCAGAAAAAGAACAACCTAATATGCAAACTCAAGAAAGATCGAATAAATTTGAGAAAGTAAACAAGTTTAATGTAAGTGCATACCATAAAAGAACAAATAAAAAATTACTTTGTTTTTTAATTTAAATAATTTTTATAACACGTTACTTGATTATTTTACGATTATTCATTTATATTAAAGGTTTATTTGCAGAACAATTATTTAAATATGTTCATTTCCTT
>NW_001851153.1:0-1118 GCF_000002415.2 Plasmodium vivax
AATTCATAAAATAATATATATTCTGTATATTAATAATATAAAAAATGTCATACGGTGATATCAAATTTATCATTAATTGCAGTATTTTTTTTCCACGTTTTTATTTAATCACATTTTTTTTATAATTATATGAACAATCAGATGAATTTCTTAAATAAATTTATATATGATAAGATGAGCTTACATATTCTTAACAAATTCTAAATATAATTTAAAACATTATTTATTTTTTTATATTTACATTAATGTTGATGCTATTTTTATTAATACATATTCCTATATTTTTTTTACCTTACAATATTTTAATATTATTCTTTTAATTTTAAAAAAGTAATTTTTTATTTTTTTTTAAATCCTACTAAAAGAAATTTTGCTTATATATCTTGTATCATAATTGTATTTTACAAAATTTTGAAGTTAATTCTTATTAAATGATGCACATCACTTTACATATCTATAATGTTTTTGATGACTAAATTTCCTTTGATATTTTAAACAATATATACAAAATATATTTTTTTCTTTTATCAATGATTTATGAAATGAACGAATATGGTTCACTGAAAGCCTTAACATATTGTTTATCCAATATTATCTTACCTTAACCATAAGAGTTTTTTATATAAATTATATATATCTAGAAAATAGTCATAATATAGCGTATTTTTAATAATGTCTGGCCAAAGGGAGACCGTCTGGAAAGAACTTGAAGTAATATTCAATAATACAAAACAATTGTAGTTACTCCTTGTGTCTTCTAGGATAATTCTACATAAGATTATATATCTATTTTACTCAAATGTAAATACTTATTGCTTCATTTATTTTGACTTTTATTTTAGAGATTAACCCTGTCATTTTCAGATCAATTGAATTCAGAAAATTTTTATAATAAATTGAATAATATTAATAATTCAAGTGAATATCATCAATGTCGTGATTATTGTAAATCATTAATTCGTATTCCCCTTGATAACGGCGTAATAAACACTTGTGCAAAACTTTTATATTATTTAAAAACTACTACAATATCAAATATACAAGATGCCCAGTATGACGATTGCATACTTTTAAATTACTGGATATATAATCGTTTAAATCTCGTTTGTATAAAAAAA
>NW_001851152.1:0-756 GCF_000002415.2 Plasmodium vivax
TTACTTAAATTGATCTATTTAATTATATATGTGGTTAATGTTATATTTTATGAATTCACAGTAAATCATATACCTAGTAAATTACATAAATAATCATATAATAATATGTGTGATATATTATTACATATTTTAAATTAAAATAACTATAAATAAAACATTTTACATAAAATATTTAATGTAATATATTAACATGTATAATTAAACAATAACACTAATGAACATTATAAATCGACACTAAAACAAGCAATTAATTATTACTGACCAAATTTCTAAACATATATATTTTTTCATAAACTATTTATTTTATTGTGTAGAATAATAAATGTATTGTGAAATAATTATATAAATAATATTTTATTGTGTCATTATTTATGATATGATAAATTAAAGTATCCAATTTATTGCATTCATTCTCTTTTTATTACTTTAATAAATATATTACAAAATATAGGGTAAATTTAATTGATGTATAAATTCAAAATAAGTATATAAGATTAAATATTAATGAAATATAAAAAATATTATAAAAATTACATTTATAATATATTCTAATATTTTAGTAAATAATAAAATATATATATTAACTGATTTTTGTATCACCTTTATCTGTATTTTTTCAAAACACAATGCCGTGTAGTAATCATACAGGAGAAGTAAATTTTTTCTTTTTTATTCTGATTATTAATAATAACTACACGATTAAAATAAATATACGCAGTATATAACAGTGAATAAATATATTATAATTTTTCATTA
>NW_001851151.1:0-997 GCF_000002415.2 Plasmodium vivax
TTCCTATGTAAGTTTATCGATGAATATGATTTAGCACAAAGTTGGTATAATAACTTGTTGCTTTATTATATAGTGCAAGCATATGTTATTTTTCGTTAATGCGTTTATTTGTTTTGCATTCATTATATTCTATTTTAAATTTATGTGTAAATCACTGGGAGTTATAATCCCAATTTTTGTATTAATTTCGAAGATTTCTAGAAATATTTAGCATATTTATATATAGGAAATATAGATATAGTCTTGTGCTTTCTTTACATAGAACGTTATTTTTTTTTATAAGTTATGCAACATGTTTTATTTTGTATACCTCCTTCATGTTTTTTAATAATCATTTCACGATAAGGTATGAATCTTTGCAATAATTATACTTTTTCACTAATTTTCATTTTAACATCTTATTCGTAATAATACATCTAGATATATAACACATTTGGATAAATTTTAAGAAACAATGTAATATTGGATTTCATTTTTTAAATAATATATATTTTATAGTGCTGCTATGTTTGATTTTATTAAATATAGTTTAGAATGTATAACGTTTTTTATTTTCATTAATATGATATAATTTAATAAACATACCATGAAGAAATAATGTGCTATTCCTATTAAGCCTGATAAGATACATGAAATCGATCGCTTCCTAAATTTCCACCATAATAAGTCTTCATATCCTGCAAGTCCTCCTTGGAATGGTCCATTGAAACCACTAGGAATTCCATATGTGCGTCCTCTTCTTCCTCTAAAGAAAGTTCCAACTGGAGTGTACTAATGATAAAAATAATATTTGAAGAATTTAAAAACGTAATTATTACGCTCACTGTATTTTGCATTTAAATGTAATATGAACATATTTTTATAAGTTTAAATTTTTTTAAACTTAGTTTTTAATACCTTAAAAAGTAAAAATAATGCACCCATTCCACCAGATACACCGAGAACTGGCGCTGGTTGAACAGATCCTAAAAATTCAGTAAGAGTATTTTGTATTGAT
>NW_001851150.1:0-2644 GCF_000002415.2 Plasmodium vivax
TTTTTTATTTGCTTTACTCCCCACTATTGGATTAATATTTCCAATATTATTTGGAATTGGTGGTGAATATGAAGGTATATTAGGTCTCTGCAAAGGTGATCATTTTGATGGAGCTGATAGTAATAAAAAGCATAAAAGTGGTGATGATGATATAGGTAAATGTTTTAGAAAATTGTTATATGATAATAAAGAATTAATAGATATCATGAAATACATTAATATGTTATTTTCCTTTATTTTGGTAACTACTGTTTTATTAGTTTTTGTTTATATCTTATCCAAAGTGATAAAATATGAAAGAATAAAATCTGGAAAAGGAAAAATGAACCGAAAAGAATATATTAAGTACTGTAAAGAAGTATTTAATTTATAAACATCGACAAAATAACATTATTTGCATTACATGATAGATTATTTAATATTTCCTTATATATATACAAATGAAATACATAGAATTATATATAACATTAAAGAATATTACTTTCAATATTCATGAGTATTCTGCTGTTTCATTTTCTTCATGTTAATCGATGATGTCCTTTTACATGACATATAATTGTATTTTTAAATGCATTTCATATATTGTATAAAGACTTGTTCTACTTTCATAATTCATTATAATTTTGTAATTTATTTTGATATATACAATTTTCATGTATTGGAAAAATAAAAATGTATTTATATACAAGCTGTAAATTAGAGAATTAATATGAATAAATTATATATGGATTTTATTGTACTTGGTATTATAAAATATTTGTGAGAAAAAGATGACATAATTTATTTTTGTCTATAGTGAATATGTATTTCTTTATCTGTCATAGTGATAGACCGTTTATATTTAATATATTTTTTGTTTTGTATTGTATTGGAAATAATTGCAGTACATCGATGTGTTAATTTTATTATTGTTTTTAAAGTAGAGTAAGATTTAAAGGTATATTAGCTGTTGTAAACCATACAATATATAATAATATATAAAATAATGTATGTAATTATTTGTAAAATTTTATGTAATTTTAATTTTTATATAAAATTACTTTTATCATGAAAATTACACATTAAATTTTATTGAATATTTTTTTATCATTATAATTTTTTTTTTTGGGAATATAATAATATTGCTTAAAAAAAATAATCTTGAAATACAGGGTGCCACAATCAGATGACCATACAATATTCAATGCATAATTTTAAGATAAATATAATATTAATATGAAGAAAAATAATAAAGTATAATATATGACAATTTATATATAAGCGCAATGATAAAAAAAAAAGTTAATATATTTATTATATTACATATTTACGTATATCATTTAATGCGAGAGAAAATTTAACAGTAATATAAAAAATTAAAAAGCGCAAAAAATGAATTTATTAAAATTTTATTTATTTATGCTGAATACTCTTTACATATTAATGTATATGTGTATCATAATTAAAAAAAAATTATCTGAACATATTAAAAAAAATAAAACATGTATGCTTGCGACTTACATATATGCATAAATGACGATTATCCAATATTTTATTAATGGATGTAACATATTGTATTTTCTTTTAAGAAAAATTATTATTACGCTTAAGTATGGTTAATACAATTTGTATTTTCAAAATAATATTATGACCTATTATATTTTATAAAATAAGCAAAGAAAATACGGATTGCAGTATAATAAGCACTCTGAATATGGAATGGACTAAATAAATAACACTATTATATAGCCATATACGTATATTAATGCTTGTATATTATAAATTTATTTTAAAGAGTATATTATAAATTTCAAATTTTTTTATTTCTTTCTTTCATCATTATTGTTTCTATATATTTGTATTATGTATATGTATTTTATGCATATTATGGCTTTCGTGTATTATATGTCTATATATACAGTCAAAATATTATAACATATGAGAATATAAATGTAAACATGTGCAATAATATTTAACACAAAATATCTTCATATATATCCGTCTTCAGCCTTCTGTTAGAAAAATATTGCTGGTAGTTGTTATTTATAAAATGTTAAAAGTTAGATAAATCATTATATATGAAATTGATATAGCAAAAAAAATATGAATTTAATTTTAGTAATAAAAGATGTTGTCACATAACTTTTCTTAATTTTGTCTAATTCTAAAAATACATATATGAATTAAAAGTATTAAAAAAATTATTATGGATTATACTAAGATAATAAAGAGAGAATGAACACTAAAATTATATTTAATCTATATATTATACTGTGCAAGGATGGAAAAATAGAAAAGTATTATATTTTTATAATAATAAAATGTTAATATAGTTTTGGGGGGATATTTTACAATATAATATTTAGCAATAATCCCAATTATGAGAAATACAAATATATTTTGAATTAGTATACCCAAATTAAGGAATAATTGTTCTCATATTTTAATATTATTTTTAGATAAGTTATAAGTATATATAATGTTGTTATAGCATGCTTAATCATATATTTGAAAATGTGTTAATATTCTTAATTGTACAGAAAATAAAAATTTATATGGAAAAAAAGAAATTTTCAGATATTACTGTTATCTTCATAACAATTCATATTTATGTATAGTTAAAAGAGATATTAAAGTAGGTATTTATCTCTACATTATTCCCATT
>NW_001851149.1:0-897 GCF_000002415.2 Plasmodium vivax
TAAGCAGCAAATATATTAAGCAATTATAGAAAAATTATTCGACGTATATATTCATTTTTTGGAATAAGATCTGAGGATTAATTGAATTAAAGTCTAAAATAAGAATATGTTAGCATAATAAACATTAAATTAAATACTTTAAATTAAAAGAATTTTATGTTTAAAAATAAAAATATGTAAAGCAAATGCATTTTGTAAAATGAACATTAGAGTTTAAATCAAATATATCACAAGATGATTTCTTTTATGTCATTATGTAGTATAATTATTTTGTGTATAAAATATATTGATTAATATTACATATGTTTGTATATATGTAGTTCTATTTTCATTATATGGTCATAATATATGTATGAATATTTGTAAATATAAATATTTATTTTGTCTGTTATTATGGATGTTTTCTTTAATATCTAATTATTTTAATAATCGTTTCATAATTAGTTAATTATATATAATACAATCGTATGCATCTTTATATTACAAAATGTATAATTAATTTGGATTATATATAAAAAAATCATTTATAATTTTTCTAGATTCTTTTACCCTTAATAAGTTGTGCATAAAATGTGATAAGCTAAATTAATAAATAAGATACTAAATATTTTTATATACATTATCAAAATATATGTAGAGAATTAAGATAAAAATATATTAAACATCAGTGTACAAAAATTTTAAATTTTAATTTATCATTTTCTTAAGCACTTTACATATAATATTAAAAGTATTGTGTATTAAAATTTTACATGGCTTCATTATACTCTTTCTATTTTACTTTAATCCTATATTTTCTTACAATACTTTGTATAATTAAAATGTTATATATAGAAAAAATATTTTTTCATTATCCATTTGCAAATGCTTAAGAAATATGCGTGTTTTTATTGAAAA
>NW_001851148.1:0-898 GCF_000002415.2 Plasmodium vivax
TAAGTTCCCAATAATTTATATTGTTGAACAATAACAAATTTTTTATATTTTTTCAGTGTAAATATTACTACCATAGAAATAGTTATATCTTAATATATATTTTGTGTATATTTTCATTATACCTTTAACATTTACTTCATTCATTTATATTTTTGTTAATAATTATTTAATTTATATTTACGCATAATAAATTTATTTTCATATTAATGTACATAAAATTTAAAAAACACATATATGGTTGCAATTTAATATAAAAAAATTTATTACATTGATAATTAAATATAAATTACGAGATAAGACATTAACATACTGTTTATATTCGGTAGAAATTATTTTTATTTACACCCAAATATATTCACATATCTTTACAAATATATGAAAAAATAAATGCTAAATAGTAACAACTAAATAATATATTATTACATTAATTCATAAATAAATAATAGAAGAAATTATTTTAAGTGATATATAGAATAATAGTGTATCATGAATAATATAAGTAGGAAAAAGTTAATCTCAAATATGTTTTTACTTTTTGATAAAAATATTAAAGATATCAAAAAATGATCCATCGAATTTACATAATTTTTATTTAATTCTTTACTGTATTTATATTCTCTTTGAAATTTTTTTCATTCTATTATGAAGACAATAATTCATAAATATGTATTTTATATTACAAAAAATTATGAAAATTTATGTACGAGTTTCGATAAATTAGGTTTGTATTAACATGTGTGTGGTCTATGAAAAATATATAGATTTTTTTCGCTTAAATGTTATACTGTATATTAGAAGGGTGTGCATGCCTTAGTATCTTAATTCATTAAGTGATTATCATATATATTAATATCATATACACTTAATTACTCTTTTTTATATAAAAATATACAATTTA
>NW_001851147.1:0-937 GCF_000002415.2 Plasmodium vivax
AACATATTTCAAATAATTCTATAAAAAACATATGTAATAAAAGCTTTAAACGCATATATATATTTGACTCTAATTTTAAATAAATATTACATTAATTTGAGTATATTTTTTTAATGAATAAAATAACTAGTTAAGAAAACATATTTGTATTTTCTTATAATACGCAATAGCAAAAGAAATATAATACTTATATGATGGTAATAATAATCATATTGCTCTTAATTTATGTTATATATTTATATATATGCATAATATGAAAGCACTATAATTCAGAAACACCCCCAAAATAACTGCTTCATAATAGATATGTTATAATTTTTTATATAAAATATATTCTGTAAAAATAAAAAAAAAGTGTTAATATATCTTGTATAATAATTCAACTAAGGATGATATTGTACTGTAGCTTATCCATTATTTTTTTATACACATATGCTACACGATCTGGTATTACAGAATAWTCCAAAATAGCCGAATTATTATACTTAACAATTATTTTAAATACTTTTTAAAAAATAAATATAATATATAAAATTTTGTACTCAAATTTAATATATATTTACTTAAGTACAATCCACAAATGTATGCACTTTTCTGCATTTTTAATAACCTTGTACGCATAATTATAAATGCACCTATTAAAAAAAATTAAGAAATAATATAATATTATAAAAATCTCTCAATAAAAATAGTATAATTTATTATGATAAAAGATATACGTGTTGTGTTATGAGAAGTTATTTTTTTTATTGAAGGAATTTATATGCCTACATATCATAGGATAATAGAGTGAGAAACACATAAAATTTAATTATAATAAAAATATTATTTAATACAAAACAGTGCTAGGAGAAATTTTTTTATGACTAAGATTCTATAATGATTTAAGTTAATACACATATACTTGAATTATATAAAAATTCATATAATAATTTTC
>NW_001851146.1:0-1009 GCF_000002415.2 Plasmodium vivax
TGTGCTTTGGCCCCGGGCCTCCGCTGTCCAGGACCCCCTGCCGGGAGCTCAGGAGGGGACTCCACCGCCGCTTCTCAGGTTCAGGCTCTGCCTTCCATTTCCCTGCTTTGCTTAGCACACTCAACCTCCCATGCAGGCCCCGCACAGCAGTGCAGGAGGGCTGCCTCTGGTCTTCCTTCTTCTGCAGGGGAGCTGGTGGGGTTCAGCTCGACGTGGGAAACCTGGGAGCAGGCCCCGGACCTTCGGGTCCTTCACTCAGCAAGGCCTCTAAACCCACACCTGAGCTGCCTGGACACAGAATGTCCTCTGCACAAGGTGGCTGTCACTGCTGAATGCCTCTCTCTGGGCTCATGAATGTTGGCACCTGTCTCTCTCCCCTCCCATCACCTGCCTAGTTCTGGCAAAGCTTAGCTTAGCTCGTTACCTTGTCTCGCTGTCCGCAGGCATGTGCTGGGCCCGCTGCCAGCCACAGATGCAGCAGCTGTTTGGGGACAGCATCCCTCCGTCCCTGCCTCCAGCGTGCCCCCTCCAGCCATGCCTGCCTCACCCCTTTGGAGCCTCCCTGGCAGCACCCACCTTCCCAACATCAGAGCTGATGCTGTGACCTCCGACAAAGGCATCCCCAGAAGTGAGGCTCTCCTCCCCAGTCAGCATTTTGAAAGTCGTGGTCTTCCCAGCTCCGTTGAAGCCCAGAAGGCCAAAGCATTCCCCTTTCTGCACCGCGAGGGAGATCCTGTCCACGGCCAGGAGGGGCACCCGCTGCTCGTACACCTGCAGGCACCCAGCAGAGAACAAGGAATGTGGAGGCTTGGACGCAGAGCAGAGCTGCCTGAGCCTAAGCCCTGCGAACTTTCAGGAACAGGGTCGGACCCCAGGGACAGTCAGGTAGACACCTGGAGGGAAGGACCCCATCCCAAATCCCAAAGGTACCTTGGAGAGCTCCTTGATAATCAGAGGTGTGTGGAGCAGGGAGTCCGAACTGGGGGCCAGGATGCGGGTCCTCTCATCC
>NW_001851145.1:0-817 GCF_000002415.2 Plasmodium vivax
TATAAATAATGGTGTGAATTATAACAGAATGTAAAAAATTATTTATAATATTATTTTTTTATTTTATAATATGATACACGTAAGTAAAAATCAAATTATGCTTACGTATTATTTAGTTATTATTACCTGAAAAATATATTTATAATATTTTTAGTTTTTCTTATAATACATGAAACCATATGATAATATGAATGAACAAATTATATACAAAAAAATAGTAACTAAAAACTAATCATTTACATTCATATATAAAAAAAATGTAAATAAAATTACATTTATTTTGTTATTGAGTATATAAATGACAATATAATTATATGGATATTTTTATGTTATTTATTTTATTCTATATGATTACGTCTATATTTATGATAATAATTTGTACACTTATATGTACTCTTTGCTCTTATTATGAACTGTGATAAAAATATATTATATATTCCTGTCACAATTGTGTTTATATCTTTGAATAATTTATAATGTTCCCATTTACTCAACATAATTATTCTTCTGTATAGAGATATTTTGATTTATATTTCATCATCCTTTTCACATAATATATTCCCAATTATAATGTTTATTTTATGCTATAACTTATTGTTTAAATATTTATTTTTATATATATGACACAACTTTTTTATTATATGATATATATTTATCAAATAAGTACTTCCCAAGGGTGTATGCAAACTAGGAAAAATCTACAGATTTATAGTGCAAATTATATGTATTATTCGAATATTTATTAGGATTATCATATGCTTGTAAAAATTCATGCGTTTCCACTGGTATATTATGTCTAATTTTTTTCTTCGTTTTT
>NW_001851144.1:0-1264 GCF_000002415.2 Plasmodium vivax
AATATGTAAATATGCTAAAATTTTCTAACATGCATAATAAATTAATAAATTTATATAATAACATATATGTTTTTTCCTATTAAAACAAATGCTCACAATTTATGTAACTATATTTAAAAAAAATGAATAAAACTACATTATACATATTAACATATTCTACCTAGAAATGATACTACTTTTTATAAAAATAAATTGAGCTAAAATATATGTAACAGATTTTATTAATTTTAAAAATATTATAAATGGTAGGCATATATTTATAGTAAAAATACATTTCATTAATCATAATAAACTGTATTAATTAAATCCTATTAAGAACATAATAATATTTATGTACATTTATAATATATATAACGTATAGAAAAACACAATACACTTGCAACAACACATATATGTCTTCATTTTATGATATTATAAATGAAGGTAACATGATATGATAAATTTCTTATGTTCTATCCAGCAAACTAGTAGATAATCATATAGATAATATGGTTATTACATTTACACTCATTTAGTGTATATTACTAACTTTGTATATTCAATCTGAATTGTATTTAACTATATATATAAATTAAATATAAAAGGATGTGAAAATATCATAGTAAATTTCAAAATTCACATAATAATTTAAATTATACTCCTACGTTATAATACATTCAACATGATTATAAAAATAAAAAATGTAAAACATTATATGGATACATAACAAGTTATTGTTGACGAGAGCATAAAGTAAAATCTCATATAAATAAAAATTGCTAAATAAGATTTCTTGATAATTTCATTTGGGAGATATTTATTATACTAATAAGATAATTCTAAAAATTATATATATTATTATTCTATTATTACTATATTTTCATTTTATCATTTATAACTATTACAGATTACTAATTTTATTTAAGGAATATATATATTTATTATTCTTTCTCTTTCTTTTTTTTTATTTCATTTTTATATTATTTCACATTAAGTGCATTTAATTATAATATTACAATTTCAAATGATAAGTTAATATTTATATAAATGCTCAATTCAATAAAAAAAATTATTTTTTCTAGAATATATGTTTTTTTCAATAAGAATAAACGAAACTACATTGATACTAACTTCAAATATTATATAAGCCATACTAATTATAAAGGATTTAATTATATAAATAAATTTGTGTTAATTGAACATATTATCCTTTATTTAATTTTTTTTATTTCAATATATATTGTAATTTGGTTAAGTAAAATTATATTAAATATTAGAGCTTAAA
>NW_001851143.1:0-963 GCF_000002415.2 Plasmodium vivax
ATGTGATATAACCTATATATTATAAATAAAGAGTATAATATGTAAAAATCCTTATTGAAATAATATTATTATAAACTCTCCATCATGATCTTAGAAGATTAAGATTAGATTAAAATAATATGGAAAAATTGAAAATATATATATTAAATATTTTCATAAGTGAAAATTATAAAAATATGTTTGCTTTGATAAAAACATAAAATATAAATGATMCAGCATTTAAGGCGTTTTCTATTTAGAACTGTATTTCTCCCACTGTATTTTAATAGGTGCTCTTATGCATAATAATTTTGCAAAAATGAAAATATCATTTACATATATTTAATGAAACTAACAATTTATATGCAGTTAATTTAATAAAATTCCTGATAGAATATTATATTACCAAACAAAAATAATGTTAATATTTATATACTAATATATCTAAAGCATATATCAAACACATTATATTTTAAAAATATACATAAAAGCATTTCTTCTATACACATATATAAATTCCTTTAATTTACATAAAAATATTCTTAAAAATTATATGCTATAAGGAATATATTTATTATTTTTTGAAATGATTTTATTCCCTTTAATCACGTTATTAGCCTAATAAAATATATTATTACGTACTTACATATTATAAAAAATATAAGATAGTTATTTTCGCATAAGTTTTACATATAATTATTATCTACAATTTATCATAAAAATTTAGTTATGTTAATTTCATAAATATAAAAATATTCTACTGTATTTTATTAGCTGAGACGCACATTTTTCTTCCGCGTAATTTTTTTAATCTTAAGATATAATGTTACAGAAAAAAAAAAAATTATATATACTTGTGATAAAATTTATGTAGTAAAATGAAAAAAAAATAACCTGATATGTTCATATTATTATTTTTAATTTTTTCTTGTGATTATATATAATTTTTTTTTATAATAAAACTTGTCCGTTAACGTAAGCAAA
>NW_001851142.1:0-1684 GCF_000002415.2 Plasmodium vivax
TTGGTAAATGAATTATATATCCTGTTTTAATTATTTATCATAAAAGGGAAAAAGTTTCAGTTATTTCTTTTTAAATGCGATATAGAATGTTCAAATAATACATTAATAAATATTTTTTAATGCATTTGAACATAATAATCTAAATATATTCTTAATGGAAAGAATTATAATAATAAACAATAATTATTTTATAAAATTCCATGTTATTAATAAACACAAATTTCATAAAAATTGGAGTGAATGGTTAATTGAGCATTTAAATTTTGCTATAATATTTATTATAGTATTTATATCATAAAAATGTTATAGAGTTCAATTTACATAAATTTTAAATAATTTCAAATTTATTAGTAATTTTGATCAATATTTATATATTTCTTACCAAATTTATGGTGTATAAATTTTTCTTTTAAAAATCTATCTTCATGAAAATTATATAAATATTATTCCAATTTATTATTATTTACCATGTGAAATATATATCTTTTGTACACATATATAATGGAGACTAGGTTTTAAATGATAATTTCATGATACATATTAAATGAACATTAACATAACAATTCATAACATAATACATGAGTAAAGGCCAATCATAAATTTTCTCCGTTAATTTTCTTTATTTATGTAATGCACATCATATCATGAGTATTACTTTATTCCACAATCTAAATGGTTTTTTTTTAATATTTAACAAATATAAAATTAATTTATGTTATTCGTAAATAAATAGAAAAAATATCATAAGTTATAACATATTTTGCTCTTCTTTAAACCAAAATTTCAAAATAAAACGATTCATTATATTTTAAATTTAATTATTTGTAATATTAAATTCTATTTTTTATTTCTAATATTATAGAATTAATCAAAATATACGATAATTTTTATGAAAGGATAAAAGGGAGAATTATAAATAAGTACACTTTTATTTTATATGACATATTTATATTATTTATAATATAATTATATTAAAATTAATTTCTTATGATACGTATTTTCTTATAAATTTCTATGTATTTAACACAAATTACATAATGATTATATAATATATATTAATTTTTTATGAAATGTCCATTTCTTTAATATAAAAATTTTATAATTGATAATAAATCACCTACCCTTTTATTTATTTCATCGATCAAATAATAAAGTGTGCGATTATCATTATATACATAAAATTGTCATAATTATAATGTAAAATATAATTTATTAATTATTATATTAGTGAATATAACCAAGGATTTAGTATTATAGCATATGTAATAATAATATAAAGATAAAACTTTAATTATAATAATTGAATTCATGCACGTATTAATTCTGCTAATAAAATTTAATACCACTTTGCAGAGTATTAATTTAATTGACAAATATTCATGTAAATTTTTGTTCATTTAATCAATATTTATTATATAATAAATTAAATAAGTTATTTCCAAAAATATACTTATTTTTCATTATATTACTAATTATATTATAAAATACAAATCCATGTTAACTGATATATGAACCACACATAGGATTACATTATTAAACTTAAAATATTAATTAACCATACAGCTCAATTAACATTTACATTTTATTATAATATCTAACTAAAAAATAAATTATATATTAATATATACTTATAATTTACTTAATTTTCTTTTTTCTATACACGATGGGCAAATCCTGAAAAAGT
>NW_001851141.1:0-1729 GCF_000002415.2 Plasmodium vivax
GTCCAAAATCCCCCCTTTCTATAAGGACATCTGATCCAATAGGACTAGGAACTACCCTACTCCAGTATGACTTCATCTAAATTAATTACATCTGTAATTAATTTTTGAATCACATGCAGCAGGAGCAGCTGTGTGCTTGGCACATCTCCATGTGCTCACTGGCCACTGGTAGCAACTCCACACCCACAATTGGTGAGCATGTGCTGTGGCCGAGTTACTGGGAGACCAACCCCGGGTAGATTTGAGATCGTGGTAGTGTAGGAATCTGGTGCTCAACAGTGAGGGCAAGAGAAAGCAGCCAGATGGGGGTGTTGCCAGTGCCATGCATGTGTGTGTGCAGGAACATGTGTGTACACATGTGCATGCATGTATGTGTGTGCACAGTGCATATATGTTGTGTGTGCACATGCATGTGCCCATTCCAGAATATGGATAGGGCCATGCTGTTGGGCACACTTCCCCACGACTCCAGAATACCTCCAGAAAAAACGGACTATGTGCCCGTTGTGTCTCCTCAAATTGGTCTTTTGTAACGCATTTCGTCTCCTTGTCACATATTGCTAACTCTTCTTCATTTTATATTTCAACTCTTTTTTGAGGGTTGGAAGATTGCATATTTTTTTAATTTTTAGAAGCTCCCTTGCTACTGTCTTTCTGTCTTTTTTCTGTAAGTAGCCTGTTTCTGTTTTATGAGACATTACAGTTTTAAATTTCACCAAGGATGCTAGAGTTCTTTTTCTTTTTACTTTTTTTTTTTAACGATGTTAACGTACTTTTCATTTCCCGAGTTATCGTTCCCTCCATTGTGAGTCTTTGTTACTTCCTGGTGGTCAGTCATTCATTCAGCAAACAGTCATTGAATGTCTTCTATGTGCAACCACGGTTCTAGCCCTGGGAGTCCACCAGTGGTCTTTCCTTAAATGTCTGGTGTCCTTGGTTGTTATGCTAGAATTCATGTGTAAGAGGGGTGCACTGATAAGCCTGGTTGAGTGCCCATGGCTAGAGATTGCCTACTACAAGCTTTTACTTAGCAGTGAGCTATGAAGTCCCAGCCAGCCTTATCGAGAGCAGGAGAAGGCAGGACCAGGAGATCGAATGCTTGTTTGCAGCCTTCTAATGACAATATCAGGCACTCCAGTCCTCCTTCAGGTTCAAATGCTTTAGAACTCCCTGCCTTTCTTCCTGCGGAGCATGAGTCTGACTGCTGAGACTCCGGCATGCTTGTGGATGATGCTGACGGCAGTGTTTGCCGCCATCGTGCTGGCCACAGCCACTGAGGCTACACACTCCACAGAGCAGATGGGAGTCCTACCCCTTTTGTTGGTGGGACAGGAGCTCCCCAGGCAGCCATAGCTGCCCAAATCACAGCTGCAGACCCGGGTCTCCTGCTCCATGGAGCAGGCAGGAGGCCTCCCGGCCAACCTGCAGCCATGGATCCTAGCCTCCCAGTGCTCTTGGGGGAGCTGGGAACAGGCAGGATCTACCCTCTGCCGTGGCGCCTGCAGCTGCAGATCTGAGCCTCTGGCTCCAGGAAGCAGGTGGGAGCAGAGGACAAGCGGGAACCCTGCCCCTTCCGAGTTGACCGGGCAGCTGCGGCCGCCCTCCCAGGCGTAGGACTCGAGGCTTCTCTGCAGCAAGCACCCTCGGGCGCCCCAGGTAGTCCCCCCACCCCCCAAAGGTGCCGGCCCTGCAGGCTTAGGGGTGTCTGCTCCCCACTGTCTGGCCTCTC
>NW_001851140.1:0-1886 GCF_000002415.2 Plasmodium vivax
ATTTTCACTATATTATCTCTTATATATATACGAGAAACGCATAATGTCATTATAATATGTAAAAGTAAAATAAAAAATATAAGTTCAATTATTCTGTAAATTATAAATTATGCAATAATATATTTATAAGAAAAACGTTAGTCAGATAATAATAATTTATAAAGGATTATAAAATATTTGATTCAGATGATATTACAATTACATTTAAGAAATAATTTAAATTATTTGCCTTGCCTTTTTTGGATATCCCATGAATATATCTAATAAAAAGTATATTCATAATTATTACGAAATATTTTATGATATTAGAATAATGCAAAAACATCATTCATTAGCAATAATATTTTTTATAATATATTCTTACACGTATGTTTACGATTATATGTATGAATAATAAAGAAATTATAAGCATATAAATACATCTACAAAATAATTTTATTCACACTAATATATAATTGATCCAATATATGCTAATAAATCGTGTTTAAGGCATTTTTGAATATATGTATGGAAAAAAACTTATAAAATAACTCATCAAAATACATTATAACAATGTAATGTTTGGAAAATAATAATCCTATTTTTTATAATATTTTTTACATATTTTATATTATTATTGCTATCTTTATATATACATGAATTTAACTGATATTTGTTTTATAACCAATATACATACGCATACACATATATTTATGAAATTTAATATTATCTGTTAAATTATATTATGAATTTTGTGACAAATTATTTTTAAATATTTATACTGAAATATATTTTATCATTTAATATAATAAAAATGTCAAACGATATAGTAGACATTACAAAATGGGAAAAGGAAGTTTGTTTTTGTTATTTCATTTTTTAAAAAATTTTATTTATATTAATTGTTAAAATTTTTAATCCTGCTTTGTGATAAAAGGTACAGTTTTATTTAAATAAATATTTGTTCATTTTATCTTTAATTTCAGTATCCCTTCTTAGAAGAGGTTTGGAATACATATAAGGAATTTGATCATATTACGGAAGATGGTGATCATCAATATGATGTCTTGTGTAGTAGCTTCATTTTTAAAGGATTAGAAAATGAATTAAGTAGGTACAAGGATTTTTGTATAAGACTTATGAAAAATTTAGGTCATTATTCCTCAGATCCAAAATTGTACCAGCCTACAAATGAGCGTTGTCATATTTTATTCAACTGGATATATAATGCAATAAAAGAACAAGAAATTACAAATGATATTATTAATAAATGTTTTCAAGAGTATGATTTTGAAATGAAAAAAAAAAAAAATGAAGATAAAAAATGTCATTATTTTCAATATAATAAAATTCGCGAACCAATAAATATAACTGTATTAGATATTTTTAATGATAATATGTCTAATATTGAAACTACATTAAGGGATCCAGATTTTTCAATTAGAGCTCATGGCCTAAAGTATGTCTGTGAATGTCTTAAGAAATATAAATATATGAATGATACATATTGTCCAAATGGACAAGGGAGAAATACAGATTACTCAACTACATGCTTAAAATTAGAACAGTTCAAGAATTCATATATGTTGATTCTTTATAGTAAAAGCCATTTAACTTCTATTATACCATCATTAGATAATATAGATGAGGAATTATTAGCTAAATGCCCAAAAAATGGAAAAAGATTGCCATTAGATTCCGGTGCACGTGCACCGCAAGATAGTTATTCAGTACATAGTTCTACCGAAGATGTTGAAGAACATAAACCTTTTTTCAAAGAAGATACAACTCATGGAAATGAAGATAGTCCAATGAGGAAAACTATAACTACAACCATTGGTACATTTGCTGGTGCTTCATCACTATTAGCGCTTTTATATAAGGGTAATACAAAATTTTATTTAAAT
>NW_001851139.1:0-1899 GCF_000002415.2 Plasmodium vivax
GAAAAACATCTGAATTATATATACACGTATTACCAATGTTTTTTTCGTTGTGCACAAAAGAAGAATTATCACTGATGATGAAATGATTCAGAACAGAATTACATTGTAATAAATTATTTATACTAATATTCTGATTGGAATTTGCATAATAAGCATACCTTTTAGGGTGTTTATTTTTCGAATTTTGAATCGTCTAATTTTTAAGGTATTTCTATATTCACATTAATAATATAAATCTTGTTTTTATTGCCATTTTCTACATTAATAAATTTATTTATATTTTCCTCTTATATTTATTATAAGAAGAGATTATATATTTCTAAAAATCCGTAATATGTTTAGACTTAAAAGGTTCTATTAACCTATTATTTCTTTTTAATTTAGCAATACAATGGTAATTTACCAGTATAATACATCATACTACTTCAGAAGAATGCACAATATTCAATATTACAGATATAACTAATAATTGCACAATAAAGTGTAAATCTCTTTTTAAATTATTCATTTAATTGTAAATATCTATGATCTCATTCACCATATTATCATTTAATATTGACTGTAACAAAATAGATTCAATAAATTCATTGTTAGAATTTCTTCATCATTCATTGTCTAATGATAAAAACTTATAATTAAGTGTCATAGAAAAAACAATTTTATTGTCATACATTTTCTATTTTAATTTTTATATAAGTAGTGTAAGAAAAAAAGAAAAACTATTCTATAAAAATTATTCCAAAATTATGGAGTTTTTTTTAATTTTCTTTAGAAATAATTTCTATATAATATTTATTAAAATAAAATTAAAGTGACATTGTACAAAATGAATAAAAATATATACATTACGATCAAGAGTACTATAGTAAGCATTTCTAATTCATATTTTCTTGCGGATTGATGTTTTTGGAGCCTCAGAATACTCTTTAGTTTTCATATTTATATTATATATATATTTAACTTTTTATAGTTCTTCACAATATCTATATTCTTCACCTTTAACACACTACTTTATAAGATACATATATGAAATACCACAATTCTTAGAACTTTACCCAAGTATTGATATTATGCAACGTAGATATATTCAGTTAAATTTGTATATATTTCACATCATTTTTCAACATTATAATATGTACTTTTGTTAATGTATTCTATAATTCATTTACCTTAATCTCGTGTTTCATTGTAAACCTTAAATTTTTCATAAAGCTTCAATGTAGTGCTTTTAGAATTACCCTTCTCTGTAAAATCATTATATAGTTTGTATCACACTTAATTACCTATATCATCCTTATTATAAGAATATGTTGTTTGTTCCCTAAATATAAAACAACGCTTGATGAAATAATTGAGCTCGATAATTAAGGTATTGTTATAAGTAAAATTATCGTTCAGAAAAAGTATCATTTAAGGATAATTCACAGTATAAAAAAGAAAGCCCCAAATTGAAAAAAAATTAACATATTTAATTAATAGTGAGAATGGAGATAACTGTAATCATTGTAGATTCTTGAATTTCATATTAAATAGCGATAAAATATATAACACAATGTATTCTCATAGTAAATCAGATATTATAGAAGTATATAATAGACTTTTTTGCATTTAAATATTATGGAAATATACAACATATTAGAGATGATATATTGTCACATTTACAGATTATATATAATTTTTACGATGTATTTCATAATGTTAAATATGAAAATAAATCTGATATTACAATAAAATTTTAAAACACTCCAATATACACTCAATATTATGGACACAAAATTGAGCAATATAGTAAAAATAGTAAGAACGGTTTTTGTCAAAATTATTAGATTCTCAAAAACAGAATAATGAAATTATACAAAATGTAACAAATTTTAATATTATATGAAATTATTCACGAAA
>NW_001851138.1:0-2231 GCF_000002415.2 Plasmodium vivax
ATAATTAATACTGTTATTATACTTTGATATAAAAACTTGTGCAATTGTTTATATTGAAAATAGTTCGATATTTTCTATATAATAACGATTTGTCATATATTACATATATATCATATAATATATAATTTGTTCAGCATAAAATTGCAGTAATGTTTTCACATGTTTGCTTAACTTTTGCTATTTACAACATATCTATATTGAATATATTAAAGAAATATGTACAATTATAAAGAATATTAGAAATTTTTATTACGTAGATAAAAATAAACATTTATATGTATATATTTTTCATAGAAATTATAAATAATTAATATTTTTATGAAAAGGAATATGCTATATTATAGGGCGCACACAAATTATTGTGAAAAAAATTCTTGTGTTTGAATATATGATATTCTTTTTCTTTTAATATTCGAATTTAAAATAATAATGAAGTTATAATTATTTATGTATATTTATATGTTAATAGTAACTCTTATGGGAATGTTATAATAAAATATTTTAAAATAACCATATTAATTTATTATAATATGAAATTATTGTACAAATATATTTATTATTATTATACTATGTATTTAAAAATTAGAAGTTAATAATGTAATCATAAGAAAAGGTTGTTCGTACAAATATAATAACTAAGGCTCTTTTATCTACTAAAACAAAAGAACATAATTGTACAGGAAAAAATATGAAAAATCACTTAATTATATTATCTAATGAGAAAAAAATATATATAAATAAAAAACATTATTTTATAAAATAGATAATATATTGTATCTGCTTTATTCCCTTTTTCGTTAAATATAAATATATATATAAATGTATTTCTTTTTATAATAAAATTATATATTTCAGATCAGTTTCTATTATTTTTCATTTAATTTCCGCGTGTTCATATACGATAGTGAGGTAATAGCATTATGAAATATAAGCTAATAAAATGTGTATGTTATTTTCTCGAATGCAGTACAACATTTTTTTTTACTTATCTACGAAACTATTGTTTTAAATTAATGATAGGATAAAATATTATGCAACGTATTATAATATATTTAAGGGAAATAAATATATTTATAGTATTCATACAATAATTGTGCCCCTATAGAATTTTTAAATTATATATTTAAGAAACTTGAAATACAATAATATAATCCGAAATAATGTTATTACTGTAGCTATATATTCTAATGCCAAACTAGTTACATAACGGTTAAGTATCACTAAAAGTATGATACGCCACATTATACTTCCTGCTTTTGAATGGTGTTTCTTCAGTGTCCGATGTATATAATAATGAATCACGCGCCCCTTCGTTAATATTCACTATATTTTTTCCTTTGCGTAAAGAGCTTCCAAAGGGCGTAAACTAAAATAAAATTGAAATTCAAGCATATTAAATATAATTCTGTTATTATAGTAAAATTTTATTAACATATTTTATATTTATTGTAGTACAATTTTTATATTTAAAAATGTTAAGGATAACCTTATATAAATAGTAAAAAATTGAGGATAATCCTATAGCAGAACCTACAACAGAAGTTGCTGCGATAGTGGTACTATTTTTAGTACGTATAAAATGAGATGTATTAACAAAATTTAACAATTTTGCATCCTTTAAATATATGTAAATCGGTTTATTTTGATATTTTTCAACAGATAGTAAATACTTTTCTTTGATACCAGCTGCACTTTGCGTAGGTACATCGTGTACTGTAATTCCTGCATTTAGACTTTTATCCTTACATATATTTACGAATTCGTCGAACTCTTTACAGTAATTACTTGTAGATTCTTCTATGGAACATTTATTAATACTACTAATAAACTCGTCTAAGGCTTCTCCAAAATAGTCCATATACTTACACTGATCACCAATGCACGAACTGGAATTATTAGTATTTCCATAAAAAATTGTATAAAGAGCATATATTTTTTTTATACTTTTTATTTCACTCATTGATAATTTATTAATTTTAGAACAATTTGGGTATTTTACTTCTATTTTAGGTTCTATATAAGTTTTCAATCCTTGAATAATCTTTCCTATTTGCGAATCGTCAATTTTTTTTTTTAACATTTTATCATATAACCAATACTTCAGATAGATAACCCCCATTTTTTCTATTTCATCATGCTTTTTGTCATAGTAATCATTAGTATCACGCTTAGCTGCGGAGGTTATTTTGTATAAACGGCTATAATAATCTATTAAAATTTCAGTTTCAGGA
>NW_001851137.1:0-3319 GCF_000002415.2 Plasmodium vivax
TCCATAAATGAAAAGTATATAAAATTTATAAAAATATTTATTTGGTCATTTTATTTTAATATATTTTCGAAATAAATTTAAAAATAAAGTTGAATGCTATGTTATGTATCAAAGTAAATGAAAAAGTAAATTATTTCAGGATATTTTTCTGAACCAACATCTTCCATTATCTTGAGAAAATAGAATTAAAATAATGTTCGATAATGAAATTATTGTACATGTTATTTTTAAATAAATGAAATTTAGAGAAACGCCTTTTCCATAAATAATACTTCAGTAATTGCATGAATTTATAAATAAATCTGTTTTCATATTATATGAATAAGATGTGTAAGGTAAATTTTATATGAAAATGTTACACTTCAAATGTAATTAAATTATGAAGCAGATCTTAGATGAATCAAATTAAGTATAATTATAATGTAAATATAAAAAAATACATGACGTAATATATGTGAATTTATTTAATAAGAATTATTTATCATTTCAGCAATTGTAAAAATATTTTTAAATCAATGTATAAGATATATATGTGAATGTAATAATAAATAAATGATATATGTAATAACGGAAAATCAATTAAAATGTAGCATATAATATATATTTATATCATGCTTATGATATTCATGAGTACAAATGATAATAAAAATAATGTATTTGGACATAAAAATGAGAATATCCTTATTGAAAATTTAGCGCATAAATTTGAAATAATAATATTGGAATAAAAAGATTTATAAAAGCCTTGACCTTGATCTTAATACATATAAATATGTATTTAATATATTACTTTCTTTTAATTTATCAAATACATTCATTCAGTGTAAAAATTATTAATATATATAAAAAAACGTACGTAACATTAAAAGAAGAGTATTTATTTATATTTTATAGATCAAAAAAAGATAATATATATATATTATAATTTATTTACATAGTAAAATATATCCTAATATTATTCAAAATTACGTATGCTATAATATGAAAAAATATACATTTCGAAATTAATTGAAAATGTGTAGTAAATATAAGAATATATTTTTAAGGTTAATATTTAATGATTAAGCATATACTACTATTAATTGTAATAAATCGAAAATTGTTAATTTTATTATTTTGTGAATTTATAAACGTGATGTACGGAAATAAATATTTCATATAAAAGCATTAAAGGTGTAATTTCTATTTAGATATATATCTAGACAACAATTATACTAGCACTTATTTGTCCTATTTAAGTATAATATATAAATGGATAATGGTTTAGCAGGTTTATTTACCTTCCTTAATGTTATCCTAATTGCTTATTTATGAACTATATTCATAAAATAGAAGATTAATTATGTTCTTCTTTACTATTTTTTATTTAGTATTAAATAATTTCAAGAAAATACATTTGCGCATTACAACATTTGAAAGAAGCAACATATTCCTTAATGTATGTATTTTATATCATAAAATAAAAATATTATCTTTATGCATAATTAGGAAATATACGTTATTAAAATTGGAAATTGTTATTATATAATAGAATGTGTTATATATATTTTACTTTTATTTATTTTTATAAAAGCATTATTTCTAGGTAGATAGTGCTTATTTAAAAAATGTAGTAGAATTAATTTTATAAATTGTAAGTACATAATTTGCTAGCAGTTGTCTTATTAGGAAAAAACTATTAGAAATATATTAATTTAATTTATTAATTTTTATTTTACTTAGAGGAATACTGGAAAAATTTAGCATATTTATATATTACATGTATAGATTTATTCGCATATGTGATATACACAGAGGTACTTTTTTTTTTCACTAATAAAGAAATATATTTTATATTGTAAAAATTATTAGAACATTTGCAATGTATCTTTTGAACAATAATATAAACATCTTCTCACAATTCATTTTTTTTTGTAATTATTTCCATTTTAAGACATTTTTTTAATGACACCACTATATAGATTGTGCATTAGGATCCATTTTATATAAGGAGCTATATAATATTTATATTCATTTCTAAAAAAAAATGTATTTAATAGTGAAATTATGTTTGAATTATTAAAATATAGTTATGGAATGAATGATTTTTATTTTATGATCATGTTCTAAACGAATCTATATACTTTGATGATATAATGTAGTATGCCTATTCAGCCCGATATGATATATTATTTGGACCTGGTCCAAAACCTACATCATAAAATTCGTCCTAAACTGGAAATCCTCCTGGGGATTGTGCATTGAAACTACGCGAAATTCTATGTGCGCGTCCTCTTCCTCCTCCAATGATGTTTCCAACTGGAGTAAACTAATATTTAAAAAATTATATAATATTATTACGTGTGGAAAGTAAATTTTTAAGAATAAAAATATGACTAAAGTTTTAATAAGAATAAAAGGATCTTAAAAATAGCATATTTCATTTGTTTGTGTTTAATGATACTATAGAGAAAAAACATATATTAACTATTCTAATAGTATTTTCTTTTTTGGTAAAAGTTAAAGGCTGTCTTAATGATGCTAAATTGTGGTTGTTATGGAATTTGTGCATTACACTGATAAAATAATGGTACACAAGACCTCTTGCATAAATTACCAAACCTTTAGTATTCTTATTATGACGATAAAACATAATTTTTTTATTCATGTTTCTTTTTACTTAAGCAGAAATTTGCATATATATGCTAAAATTATATATATGTATTTATAACTTATTTGCAATTTATGATACTAATTTGTAAAGAAAACATTTACGCCTTATTATGAAATATGCATAAAAATAAAAGAAATCTATATATTACACGTGTAAATAAACATTAAAGTTAATGGATAAGTGTAAAGAAAGCATTTATAAAAATGTTTCAAAGGGGAAAGTTTAATATACATCTTGATAGAACCCATTTAACTTTATCAGTTTTATCATTATAATATATGTATTTATATTCATGCAAATAGCATTTTTTTTATTGCATCTTAATTTTATATAATATCTTTATCTTACAATGCTACTTTATTTAACAAAGCTTTATTTTAAATGATTTTTTTATATAGCGTGAGTTGATATTTTATCATCTATACTTCCTATTTCTAAATGTAATCATCCTTTTTTTTGGATTTGTACAGTACTTCATTAACTTTTTCATAATATTGATGATTTTAATTAACTCATCACTCTTTGTCGTATTCGTCTTAGTAATCTGCTACAGAGCCGTATCCAAGTTGATATTCACCATTTGCTATACCAGTTTGTAAATATTCGAAATTATTCATTATGTTCGCATCATATACGTTGTTATCTATAGGAAATATATTACTTCCA
>NW_001851136.1:0-243 GCF_000002415.2 Plasmodium vivax
TAATTGGTATTCCTATTGAATTCTTCATAATTATAAAAATATTCATACATTTCCTTCTTAAATTTGAAAACATTTTTATTATATGAAATAAAAGTTTTCTCATCAAGTTCACACCTAAATATAGCTGAAGTTAATGTTTTTACAACCGTATCCCATGTTCTATAAAAGTTAAGTAATATACCTGCATAATTACCATTATTATACAACTTAAATGTATTAATCACTTTGTCATTCAACCAGTAA
>NW_001851135.1:0-840 GCF_000002415.2 Plasmodium vivax
ACACACAACTGGTAGTGTTCAGTGAAATATTTAGTAGTATGAGGAGGGCTTTGGACCCATCCGTGCTCCAAAGGGAGACACACGTTTCCCTAGTACACACGCACATCCTTCCCCCTTCTCGACCAATACTGGCTCCTCCTCCAGCCCACTCATTATTAGGTAGAAAAAAAATAGGCAGTGCTATCAGGTTAAAGCATCTTCAATGATGCTCTCATTAAAAACAACAGCACAGTCAAACAGAGAGCATGCTTGCATATGATATGTGATTAATTCTTTCAGACATGGCCCATGATGACTGGRGACACACCAACAAAAAGAAGCTCTGGTTTGCTTCTAGCCTAGCTTTGGGCCTGGACACCTCCCAAAGTGCTTCACAMTCTCATTTCACCCTCASAGGCAGCCAAGAGCCCTGCAAAGGACTCATGTGTCTCCTATGCTCTCTGCAAACAGCTCCAATTTCTCCTGGGGACCGTAAGTTACAACAGAAGTGGCTTTTTATTTGTAGAGTGTACAACTTTTTCAAACTATTTTGAAAAACTTGTCTAGCACTTTAAGCAGGGACAGTTTTAGCTACATATTTTGAAAAAGTTGTCTCTAAGTCCGATAGCAAATGCAGTCAAAATGAGTAATCTGTGTCCACTTGAGTTGAGCATTCTTTTAGTAATAAAGGATTCAGTTTTTTTTTTAATTCTTGAGACACGATTCTCATTCTTGTCAATCAAATGTGAATTTTCCATGTTAATTCCTAGCAGAGGTAAAAGAGTTAATCATAAACCATAGGTGTATGAGCATCCTGATTGACAAGTATACTTTGACAACAAGCAAACAACTCCTCACAAG
>NW_001851134.1:0-1092 GCF_000002415.2 Plasmodium vivax
AATTTATTATTACATGCATTATAACAGGGATTTACAAAATGTAAAAATGAACATTGCAGCATGTTACAAACAAAAAAATAGATAAATAAAAATTAGAATATCCGCTTTATTACATTTGGCCTGTTAAGGATATTTACAATTATTATATTGTATCGTAATTATATATATTCGTTTTAGCACAACTTCACTTTCATCTTATATAGCATGATAACCTAGATGAACCCTGTTTTTCATTTCGCTATCCAAATATGCAGCATAATTTTTCATGTAATCTTCAATGTTTTCTTCTTTTTTTTGGTGTCCAGATTTTTTTCTTTCTTGCTTTAATTTATTTAAGGTTTTTCCAAATGGATTAAACTATTATTAAAATAAAAGGTGAATTATATATTTAAAATAGTGTAGAAATAATATTTATGTGATATGATGGACTATTTATATTTTCAAGAAAAATATATTTACCTTAAACAAAATTACAAAAAATACCAAAATTGTAGCCGATATTGTGGTAACCTTGAGTAGAATATTAATTATATTATCTGCGTCATTACCAAATATTAGGTATAAGAATGAATTTCAATTTTCCTTTAAACATGGAACATCATATCCTCCATTGGAACCCTGTTCGCATGATATCTTTGTGTAGTTACATTTTTTATATATTAAATTTAAAACTTCAGGATCACTAAATTTTTTTTTTAACTGTATATATTCATCGGAGTAATCACAAGAATTTTTGTTGATACATTCTTACTTAATACTATTAAAAAATATAAAATTTTCTTTAATATGCTTGCAATATGTCTGAAGATTCAAATTAATTTCATATGAAATTTCGTTTTTAATTCCGTCGTAATTTTCATAAAATTCATATAATGTTCACTTGATATCAAATTTATTTTTATCTATTGCAAAATTCATAAGGGAGCATTTATAAAAAACTTGCTTCCATTAGTGCTAGTATACAATAATACAGGTATGTACAAATTACTAACGTGATGTTGTTCTTTATTAAGTCTCACAACATTATAATATAATCAATACCCCATAAAACGACATGCTTTATCGTCAATATAATCGTTACATTTATCCAAA
>NW_001851133.1:0-838 GCF_000002415.2 Plasmodium vivax
TTCCTTCACCATACATGTATTGTGTTTTCAGGAGTGCTGGGCTTCATCCATGGTTCTGAGTAACATGCTAAAAGAGGAAAAAAGATGTGCTGCTCAGGAATGGAGACAGAAACAGAGACACACAGACMCWCASACASACASACACACACACACACACACACACACACACAGTGACACAAAAAACACCCAAACACAGGCCGCACACACCACTTCTCGTGTTCAGCAAAATACTTAGTGGTTTGAGGTGGGCTTTGAACCAGTCCATRCTCCAAAAAAACACACACCTTTCGCTATTTCAGCCATCTATTCTCGTAGGAAATGTGAATAATTCTTTCAGACACGGCTCATGATGACAGTGACCACTCTCATTTCACYCTCAGAGGCAGACAAAAGGACTGCAAAGGACTCAGGTGTCGTCCCTGCTGACTGAAGAGGACTCCCATTTCCCCTCGAACCCAAAGTCACAGAAAAAGTAGCTTTCTCTTTGAAGAGCACGCCACTTTTAAAAATACACAGCAGTATTCTGAAAAACTTGTCTAGCATTCAAAGTACGGACAGTTTTAGCTGTGTATTTTCAAAAAGTTGTCTCTACCTGCCATAGCTCATGAAGTCAAAACGAGTGATCTCTGTCCCCTTGAATTGARCATTCTTTTATTAAGAAAGGATTAAKTTCMATTTGAATTCTGGAAAACTGCTTCTCATCTTGTCAATCAGCTGTCAGTTTTGTGTGTTAATTTCTAGGAGAGGTAATAGAGTCAATCCAAAACCAAAGGTGTATTCAGTCCAGATTGACAAATCAAATCAAGAAAGCAGGCACTAAGCCGGAAGAGGGATTTTT
>NW_001851132.1:0-1099 GCF_000002415.2 Plasmodium vivax
GGTGTGTGCGGCCTGTGTTTGGGTGTTTTTGTGACACTCTGTGTGTGTGTGTGTGTGTGTGTGTGTCTGTCTGAGGGTCKGTGTGTCTGTGTTTCTGTCTCCATYCCTGAGCAGCAAATCKTCTTTCCTCTTTTAGCATGTTACTCAGAAYTGTGGATGAAGCCCAGCACTCCTGAAAACACTATAMATGTATGGTTGAAGGAAATTTTCTTGATGATGAGTGAGAGGGTGGTGACTGAAAYCAGCTCATTTCCCATTGACCACTGAGGYCACATCTCTCAGGTGAGAAGCAAAGTGAGAATTTGAACCAGGCACATTMTCCTTAGAGACAATGAGCCAAAGACAGGTCCGATGGAATMTAATGTCTCTTCATGTTGACATCCATCACTTCAAGCTCTCCTTAAGCCATTGAAGTGTCACATTGGGCTTGGGGGAGGCGGTGYACCCTGTGGAATTAMACGACCGAAGATTTGGATTTGATTTCCAGCCCTCTGCCAGTCAGTCTGCCAGGCCCTTTCAAGTGACAAGCCTTAGGCGAGTCCCTTTCTGTCTCTGTTTCCCGATTCCTTCACAGGGATTTATGTGGGCCTTAAGGCCTACTGGGAAAAGATACCTCTWCTGACTCAGTGCCTGCTTTCTTGATTTGACTTGTCAATCTGGAGTTGAATACATCTTTGATTTTGGATTGATTCTATTACCTCTCCTGGAAGTTAACACACAAAACTGACAGTTGATTGACAGGATGAGAAGCAGTTTTCCAGAATTCAAATAGAACTTAATCCTTTCTTACGAAAAGAATGCTCAACTCAAGGGGACACAGATCACTCGTTTTGACTTCAAGAGCTATGGCATGTAGAGACAACTTTTTGAAAATACACAGCTAAAACTGTCCGTGCTTTGAATGCTAGACAAGTTATTCAGAATAAACAGCTAAAACGGTCCCCGATTTAAGTGATTTAGTATTTGTATTTTTGAAAATATCACACCTTGGGGGTGTATTTGTATTATATTCAAAAATAAAAATAAGAGTCGAATTTGTATTTTTGAAAATAACCCAACTTGGGGGTGCATTTCTATTATGGAAAAAAATAAAACTAAG
>NW_001851131.1:0-757 GCF_000002415.2 Plasmodium vivax
ATATGATCCTTATTAGGTAATGATTTATTTAAGAATGTTATATTTATTCGTTTACAAACGCTTATATTGTTACTTCTTCACTTCATTAATGGTAAATTTAATCTTGATTAATTTATTTTAATCTGTATTTATTAACAGTTGAACATGTTTATGTCACTATAATATATTTTTCCCTTTAACAATGACTCAAATGTATAATGTATTTGTGGTGGTTTTGTTCTTTATACTTTTTTGTGTTACAATATAGAAAAACTTACACCACCATGACAGTTAATAATGATACAATTTTCTTTTAAATGTACTTTATATCTACCTCTTTTTCAAAAAAATGAGATTTAAAATTTCTTATAAAATTGTTACATGAATATCAACATCTTTGCAATGTATTATTTTAATTTTACTTAACTTTTAATGTTAATTATATAATAAGAAGTGCAAGGAAAACAAAAGAGGGTCATCTTATTAGAGTATTCATTTTAAGATGTATTATTAATCTATAAAAAAATAAATATTTGATAAAATAATAATTTTTTACACTTATTTTTACAACTTATTAGACGATGGGTAGAGAATTATCTTAATATTTATGTATATTTATCGCTTATTCTTAGGGGCAACAATGTGTGCGCTTTTATATACAGAATTATTACATGCCATTCTTCGCTAATTAAACTATAATTTGTTTTTCATAACGCATACTTTAGAAGAATAAGAACACATGTAGATCAGTTAACCCATGGTTATATTATTTATAAAT
>NW_001851130.1:0-823 GCF_000002415.2 Plasmodium vivax
TTGTCTTTCTTTAAATCATTTATTTATGTCTTTTTTTGAGCAATTAAATTCTACTTTCAATTAAAGTTATAGCATTTAACCGTTGACTTTATTGTCCAAATTAAAAATGTATATACAACATAACATATTTTATGGCAAGGGATGTAACTGATTCATGAATGAAGTACTTTTTGATATTTTTTATGCTTCACAAACACTTCGTACCTTTGAAAATTTCTATACAGAAATACCTATGTTACAGGTTGCTATGGAACTGATTCTAATACATGTTGATTCACAAGATGATTATTTTTTCAAATAGACAATCTTTTTAATGTAGCGTTACGTTTTAAAAACAATAGGGAATTAACTTAATAATACAAGATAAAAACTTGTTAAAATATACAAAGAAGAATGGACTCTGTTGTCTATTTAAAAGATTATGTCGCCAATTTTAAATATTTAATAATATAAACGCAGTACTGTAGTCGTGTGCTATATTCTTAACCTTCATATTTGTCAAAGTCGCACAGGTTTTTGCACATTTATGTGGTACTTTTTAGTTTGAGTATTTTTTGTTTTTTTTGCTATGTCTATCCTATAACTATAATCGTTATTATGTAGACTGTTATTACATTTTAAGCAATTTCATGCACATTAGCATTCTGAACCTAAAAAATCATATAAGTTTGGTTCACAAATCATTAACATTTACAATTCCTAATAATTGTCTTAATATGCATAAAAATTTCGTTCCCAGTTTCTTGAACTTAGCACAGTAATAATAAAGCTGTTAAAATGTCGTTCTATTCTAAATATAATTCTTTTCCCGGTTTTTCATATT
>NW_001851129.1:0-727 GCF_000002415.2 Plasmodium vivax
ATTTTTGTTTTTCATTTTTGAGCATTAGATCAATTAAAATTTTATMCGTTCTTTATTTTATTTGAAATATCATGAACATTGTAAAAAAACATACTTGAGATATAAATTTCATTACATAAATACAAAAGAATAAAGATGTTAACAAAAATATTTATATTTAGGATAATATTAAAATACAAGTTAATATCTTATTGTTTATTTTATATTAGATTTGTATTGTTTATTTAAAATTAAATGTGCATTATAACGATATATAACAGATAGATATTTCACGAGATAAATTCCAATCATTTACACAAAAAATTATTTCATATATGTGAAGATATTATTTTTGATAGGATATCTCGTTCACTAATAATATTTAAAAAGTTTAATAAATAATTTTGAGCTAAATCGGTAGTTAAGAATTTTAAAATTATATGAATTTAATTATAATCAACCATTTTATGGTGTAATATTTATATCCTTTATTATAGAAAAATTTATATAATAAATTCTCCCTAACTACATTTTTACAAATTTTTCTCTCATCATAATTATAACGTAAAATATATTATCGTCTTTTAATTTTTATAATTATTCCTATTGTGAATATTATAATATCATATATTTGAGAAAAATAAAAGTTAATTTACTATGGTTTAAATAGAATATTCTGTAACAGGGAAATATATAAACAATCGAAAACTTTTATTTCACCTTAAATAATAAAGGAAGGAATTTCTGT
>NW_001851128.1:0-801 GCF_000002415.2 Plasmodium vivax
ATGTAAGAAATATATTTCTAATAGTAAAAAATAAATGGAATTTAATATTTTAATTCATAAATAAACCTGTCTATAGTTTTATATGATTTTACAATGTGAAATATTTTTACTAGGGTAATAATAATTTTATGTTTAATATAAAAATTTTTAAAAGAAAAAATTATCATATATGACTTTATAAATATATGAATTATATGTATATTATTTTTTTAATTGTACGATGTTTGCTAATATTTGTAAAAGACTGATAACTGGTATGGCTTGAATGTGTATACAGTATTAATTAAAAAAAACTATTTTCTCCAAATAATAGAAGTAATTGCTTTTTTTTTTTTTTTAATTTGGAAATGTTAGAAGTTTTTATATTTTATAATAGCACGATTTTATATATATTACCAGGTATATGCAAAAATTAGTAGATTAAATACAATAATATATTAAGCAAAAGAAGCGACTAACATCGCATAATTTACAACTTTCATAAGTCAATTTGCGTATTACAAAATATAACAATTACGGAATTTTAAAAATACAACACTAAAAAAGGAACCATAAATTGGAAACAATTTAAATTTATTATATATTTTCATGCTATTTTATTAAAAATATCCCTGAATTATATATATTATATTTATTTTAATACATGTATAATCGTAAAAATATCACAAGAAGAAAACATTATTTCCGTGTGTTACCATATTTAATTATATAAAATATTATAGATGTCAATTTATCTTAGTGCATTAACATCTTGTAAGATTAAACGTTAAGTATATTTATATTAGACATATTTTATTTGTA
>NW_001851127.1:0-1101 GCF_000002415.2 Plasmodium vivax
ATAACATAAATTTCTGGATTCGATGTTTCCTTACTTCTAAATTATTGGTTATATAATAAATTAACACAGATTTATCATGATAACGAAAATCAAAAAATTGATTTGGGTTTTGGTGGTCTCCAGTACATATGGAGTACCGTTGACAGCAATAGAATAGAAGAATCACACTATAAAAGATGTAAACCTGAACCCAAAATAGTTAATCACAAGGATTGGGAAAATAGAAAAAAATTGTACGATTATTATGTTGATTATGATCACCTTTTTTTAATGGCTCAAACCTATCATGATAATTGTGAATATTATAAGAAAATTAAAGAAATGTCTTCAGTATATAAAGACTATGAGGGAAAATGTTCAACTAAACGAGACGATTGTCCAGAGTTCTTTCATAAATTCCACAAAGAAAATCATGAGCATATACTAGAAAATTTACCGTGTTACAAAAAAATGGAACAAGGAAGAGTTGCTGAAGCTAAGGCAGAAGATCGTTCTTCTGATCATCATTCAGGATCCGAACGAAGACCAGGAGCTTCTGATGGTGATTATAGATCACAAGGAAGTGAACATGGTGCTTCTCATACAGAGACAACAACAGAAAACTCTGGAATTGGAAATAAAGTTACTCATACAGTTCTTGGTGCAGCTCCAGTTTTGTTAACTGCTACTGCATTATATAGAGTATGTACATATTTAATAAACATATCATTATAGTATGTACTAGTAAATAAATTGCAATGCATATTCTATAATAATAAATAAATATATCATATATCTATATTTTAATTTTTTACATACTACTAGTACACACCCTTTGGTTCCTGGATTCGCAAGCTCCGTGGAGGCCACACAAATAGCATGAGTGTCATGGGCGAAGTTCCATCTTATATGCAAGAAACAGGGGATGTGTTTTCTGACCATGAAGCAAACTATATATCATATCAGCCTATGTAAATTTTATTATTAGAAGATAACAAGATTAATTAATTTAAGCTATATAATACTAATATTCACTTATATGTAGTGTATATCTAATTTAGACCATAAAAATAGAAATAAAAATAGGAAATATAAAAAAGTGTTATAAGTGAAAATATTAAA
>NW_001851126.1:0-516 GCF_000002415.2 Plasmodium vivax
ATATTCGACATATCATTGAGTTGTGTATTTTATTTTTTATATGATAAAACCCATCACTAATCTAATTCAATTTTGTGTAATAAAATAAATTTGTTGCAATGTTTTTTTTTAATTTATTTTTTAACAACTTATCCATGTAAATGTATTTGTTTAAAAGAAATAAATTATATATATAAGCTAATAGTAGTTGTATGCAATTGACAATTTTTAATTTAGCGACTATTTTAAATAAAAATCAACATTACATACATAAATATATATGAAGCGTGAAATGATAGGTTCAAATTTATACACCTAATAATACATTATCATTTTTGTTAAATTTTCTAACAAAAATTATTTAATAAATAAATCTTCATCAATATTCATAAAAAAATTATTATAATTCATTTTTTTTAATATTAATTATAAAATATAGGATTAGTTACAAATTTAAACATATGTGTGTTTAACAAAGGGAAAAAAATAAATAAGCATGTAATAATAATCTGCATATTATAAATAAATACATGCTTA
>NW_001851125.1:0-767 GCF_000002415.2 Plasmodium vivax
AGGCAGATAGTTGCAGGCATCAGCTCAACAGGTCAATGCTTCTATAGCTTAAATTATCTTGGCCGTAACATCACCGTCACAGGATGGCTGCTGAAGATCCGGCCTTCACATTCACATCTCAGGCAAGAAGGCCAAAGGAAGTGACAGGGTGGCATTTGTATTAGAAAAAATCAAACTTTACTAAAAATTCCCAGCGGATCTACATCTGCATCTCACTGGCTAGAACTGTGTCATGTAGACTCTGGGAACACCAAAACCCCAAATAACATCAAGCTCATAGTAGGGCAGAATGCGAGGCTTGACATCAAGAGGTGCCTGGCAGTACCTGCTCCACTAGGCTTCTAGAATCCAGACATTTTCAAACTGCATCCCTAGGATCTCAGTGTTAGGGAGGCCCCAAGGGAGCGAAAGGAGAACGGGCGTGCCATGCGCCCACCCCTCCCCAGCCCCATCTGGGGAACCCCTCTTCTAGCTGACGTACAACACAAAGCCCAGCACCCAACATGGCTCAGAAAATGCTGTGTTTATTTCCTGGAATAAAAAGGGTCCTGTGCTCTGTTGTCACCCCATGATTCTCTGGCTCAAGCAGTGAGAGCCAAGCCTGGGATATCTGAACCCAAGCCAGCTGAGGGGAGCAGCAGGCCTGAACCCCAGGAGCTCGTGAGAGATGCTGAGTGTGGGAATCGGGCCCCTAGCAATGGGCCTTGTGCCCACCGCAGCCATGCGGGTGCAGACACAGCCGCAGTATCGGCCAGCTATTCTGCCTC
>NW_001851124.1:0-749 GCF_000002415.2 Plasmodium vivax
TGCTGTTTAACTCTGGAAGTTGAATGCACACATTGACAACCATTCTGCTAGATAGATCCGTTTTGGTTTTAGAGTAAGGTATTTCTCTTTACAGCCTGTTCTCCCATCTACTCTGGAATATCCAAACGCAGCTTTTAGAAGAAACGTGTTTCTACGTCGCTGAATCTAAACATAGATGCAACTTCCTAAAAGGAACCAACACACAGCAGATGAGTTTGTACGAAGCGGGTCTTCTGTGTTTGAAACGCATTCTTRCTGCTAAATATTATATGCGTCAGAAGTGCTGGCAATGACTGTTTCTGAACTCTCCAAAGAAAGGGTTTCTGAACTGCTGCAAACACACATCAGTTTAMCTCTGSAAGTTGAATGYACACATTGACAACCATTCTGCTAGATAGCTCCGTTTTGGTTTTAGAGCAAGGTATTTCTCTTTACAGCCTGTTCTCCCATCCAATCTGGAATGTCCAAATGCAGCTTTTAGAAGAAACGTGTTTCTACCTCGCTGAATCTAAACATATATGCAACTTCCTAAAAGGAACCAACACACAGCAGATSARTTWGTACGAARCRGGTCTTCKSTGTTTGAAACGCATTCTTACTGCTAACTCTTATATGMGTCTCTAGGGCTGGAAATGACTGTTTCTGCATTCTCCAAAGAAAGGGTTTCTGAASCGCTGCAAACRCACATCAGTTTAACTCTGGAAGTTGAATGCACACATTGACAACCATTCTGCTAGATAGCTCCCGTT
>NW_001851123.1:0-1933 GCF_000002415.2 Plasmodium vivax
TGAAGGAATAAATTATTCCTTATTAAAAAATTAGAATATAAATATATTCCGAGTTAAATAACTAATGATATAAAGTTTAAGTAATGTTCATATTATTTGAGATTTATAGCATTATCGCATATTTATGACTTTTACTTCATTTATATTATACCATATATTGTAGCAATATTTATATGATCAATTCTCCATTCACTCCATTGTGTAAAAATTTTGCTTTCATTATAAACATAACATATTATTAAATGATTATTTTTTTATTATTTTTATTCTTTTCATTAACGATATATTAAGATTATAAAAGCGAAAATTATTTCAAATTATTTATTATTTTATTAATTGAATATCTTATATCGGGTATATAAAGAAATAACTAAAATATTTTTCATTTTATGTTAGAAAATTAACATAGGAAATATATTAACTTACACATATATTATAATAATTTTTATATATATTTAATTGAATGACAAAATTCAGTGAATTATGCAATTATATACATGCACAATATAATCATTTATAAAATGGGGGAAAAAAGAAATGTATATATAAAGATACGTGCAGGTAGTACTTGAATAAAAAAGATATATAAAATTTAAAAATTTTTATAAATGGATTAAAACTACATTTTACATTATCATAGGAATAAACATCTTGATTTTAATGTAATGTAAAATCAGTAATGAAACACTAGTAAATTTAATAATATATATAACTAAAATATTATATTATACTTATTTCTTGAGTAAGAAAAATATATCCTAATAAATGAATGTATCACGATTTTATAATAAATTACAATACCATTATTAATACACTATTATATAATATTAATTCATTATTGATATATTAATGTATATCTTATTATAATTTGGCATAAAAAATACTTTTTGTTACTTCATTATTATATATAAATATGAAGTATTAAATCAATATATTTATTTTGTATGTTTCCATTAAGAGGGAACAATAGTACAAAATTTTAGTAAAAAAAAGAAAGAAAAATATTTATATTATATATATTAATGAGAATTAACCAACATTGCGCATAAAGGTTTTTAGAAATTAAATAGATGATGTATTTTGTATAGTTCTTTAAATTAGAATAATAGCGTAGATTTTTATTGCTATATGATATTTTACGCATGATGTAATTATTAATATATTTAATAACCTTATAAGCATATAGTGTGTATTATTTATATGARGATAAGTTTTTAATATATATATTAGATATTTATGGTAATCAGTTGCTAGAAATAATATTTTACGAAAAAAATTACTTTATAATTACTTATTTTATTAATATTATAAAAAAAAAAGTTTAATTTATGGTTATTTGTATGTAAAAGAGGAAGATATCATTAGAACGAAAAACATGTATAAATTATATTTTTTTATGAGATAAGGTTTGTTTTATATGAAAAATATATATATCATGGATACTAATATTTTTGTAAACAATTAAAATAAAGGTGAATATTTAGAATTAATTTAATGGATATATTTATTTCAATATTTTATATTATATTTCATATTAACTTATCTTAAATAATAAAATAATATTATATATTTAGACGAAGTGACTAACATTAATTGTTAGAAATATAATGGATTATTTATAAAAGTACATCCATTTTTTTATTAACAATGCTTTATTTTGGATAATGTAATATTTATTCATGTATAAATATTGTTATCCTTACATTTGTTAATATTTTTGAAATATTAGTATATAAAATTATAAAGGGGATTCATTTCATATACTAAAGCTAATAAATATCATAACACCTTAATAGTATTATTTATTAGGTTCTTATGAATAAAGCTATCACTAGTATATATATTTATATGTATTAAATTATTTTACATATTTTTTTTTTTTTTTTGACATAATATATCTTTGATTCCTTAACAGAACTAGTAAAGTGAAATT
>NW_001851122.1:0-1083 GCF_000002415.2 Plasmodium vivax
TATTATGTAATATAATATTCTACTATAATATTTTTTTATAAAATAATGTAAACACTTTTACATTTATGTACACATTATAATAAAAATATATAATTCTTATAAAACATTATTAGCATCACTATTATAAAAATAAGATTTGTATAGTTTAACATTTAATATTATTTTAATTTTCATATTTATATTAAAAGTGTTAAATTAAAAAAACACCAACAAGCAATAAAATTTTATTATTAAGATATATAAAATAACAGGAACTTATACTATTTCAATTATTTCGAATAATTAAATATATAATGTCTTTACTAGACTTAGATTATTATGAAAAAAAGCCTAATAATTTATCCGATATTGTTAGTATGCATTATTTTTTTATTTAAACCCTTATTTATGAATTATATATTTGAGCACTTCCTTATTTTTATAAAAAAAAATGAACTTTTTGATATATTTGCGTATTCATAATTTTTTTTAGAAAGATGTTTTAAAAGAACTACCTTTATATAATTTGTATGTCAAGATAGAGAAGAAATTAGATAATAATGTAGATACAGATAATTGTGAAGAATGTAATACAAAGTTATCAGGTACTTATCCAGAAAAATCAAAACTGCTGGAATTGTGCAAAAGATTTTGTAAAATTATTTCAAAACCTAGTGACCTTAACTTACATTGTAACGATAAATCATGTATTATTTCATGCCATTATATGAATCTTTGGTTATATAGTTATGTAATAACAATTACGAAAAAGTCCCATATTATTGAAAAATTTTACACAGCTCTTGAATCCATCACTAAAATTCATAGATCTGATATGAAATTTTGTGATATTAAAAATTTTAAATCCGATCCTGAAAATTTTAATAATACAAAATATTTAAATGAATTTGTATTCACCTATTATGATATATACCAAAAAATTTCTCTACAGCGTAATGAGGAGTATCAATTATTTTGCAATCATATAAAAGAAAACTTTCGACTTTACAACAGTATTAAAAAAAATTGCCCCGAATTAAATAAATGTTCATATAAAAATGAATTAATGCACATTAAAAATATATTAGCGATCGTGCAAAACTA
>NW_001851121.1:0-690 GCF_000002415.2 Plasmodium vivax
TAAACAATGCTACTACCCTTAGAGCTCCATCTATGTAAATATATTCCATTAGAGATTTATTAAAACGTTGCATCAGTGTTTTGCCACATTAGAGTTGTTCACATGTAAACAACGTGCAAATACTTAATATCTATAACAATGATCCTTTCTAGGCTGTATAAATAGCGCTTTATATTTTTTATAATTCTTATGACCACATCTCTTACACTACCTATATATATTATACTCGCAAGAAAAGTTTCATGATATCTATTCCAATTATAATTGACATAAAAAAATAGATTCGAAAGATATTTAATATTGAGTGATGCGTAATAAACAAACATCCTTCCCTTTTTATCCTTTCTCTTAATAATCCAATGAGGAAGCGTAAGATAAATTATACATACTATTACTATTATTATCATCATCATCATAATCATAATCATTATTATAATCATAAGTATCTGTGCTGCTGTTCAAAGATTCTTCACTTCCATATAATAACTTAATATCATCATAATTAATGTTAGGTCTAATTCGTTTCCTTACCTTTGCTCGTGTGCGTCGCACCGTTTTACCAATGGGCGTAAACTAAAAAAAAATCACATAAACAACATTGTAATCATTAATATGACAATTTTTATAAGAGTGTATTTCACATAAAAGCATAAAATAGCCATATCTTTAAATGCAAATTTATATAATTAC
>NW_001851120.1:0-776 GCF_000002415.2 Plasmodium vivax
CACAAAATAATATCTATCTATATTTTTTATTATAGGAATTAAATAAATAATTTCACGTACTTTTCGTACAAATAATCGCTCATTATATAAAATATACAATAGAAAAATGTACATATTTTTAAGATCTTTGAAATGAATAATAATTATATTTTTATATTATATAAAAATTTATATCAATACCTATTTATTTTATTATATTGAATTGAAACTTTATTTAGCTCAATGTCATTAGTTTTTTGCGCAACTTGTAAACACAAAATAATATGTGCAAAGTAGAATTTTTGTAAAAGTAAAAAATATTACCCATTATCGTAACAAATATTTTTCCTGAATAACATCATAATATGTACAAGTGCTACCTTGACATAAAAAAACGGAATTAGAAAAATTTATATATTTATTAATACACAAAGGTAATAATAATTATATGTTTACTTGCATAAAAAGCATAATTACAACATAAGTATATTAATTATTATGAATTAAAATGATCATATGAAGTAATATATTTTTTCATAATTTAATATATCCACATAATTAATTATTAAGAGAAATATACCCTAAATTATTTTTTCTTTTACTTTCTATTAATAAATAACTGCTTTTATGTATACTGGATAGATAACATTAAAAATGAAGAAGATTATAATATCTGTTATTTTTGTACATTTATATATATTAGCGCTAAATATAAATAGCATATATTACCTGAAATATGTAATTATATATAATATATTAACTACTATTTAATATAGGAAAAGGGGCAAGAATTATCC
>NW_001851119.1:0-904 GCF_000002415.2 Plasmodium vivax
AAATTTTTTAAAAGTTTTTTACACAAATTTTTATTCGCCTCCGTAATATTAGAGCTAAATGTCCTAGTTTTATCACACAAATTTAAAACATCTTGATGTTGAATAATTTTGGGGCACAGGTTGTTCTAATTTATCATACAAATTCAATAATTCTCCTAAAAATTTATACTGAAAATAAAAATTTATATTTATTAATAAATGAATTATTAATTTAAAGATGTCGACTACTACATGTCAAGATAATTAACGATTCGTCAAATAATTCTTTATGAATAATCATTCTCAAAATAAATTGCAAACATACCTCCTGATTCAATTGTGAAAATCCCATTATATTAAATGAATTAATAAAATCTCTGAATGTGCATGTAAATATACATAAATTTTAATTACTATAAATATCATTTATATTTTGTTTTTACACAAAATAAATTTTAAGTAAATTAATATATTTGTTAGTAATTATATTTGAATTTTCATTAAGTATATTTTATAAAAGTGCTATCAATCTAATGCATAAGTGAAATAATAAAAAATTATATATATTATTCAGAAAATATTATTTAACATTATATTTGAGAGAACAATTTTTATTGATGATATAATTTGTATAAAACATTTTTTTATTATATTATATAATGCTAATAATCTAATATTATTTTAAAATTATTGTACATACATTAATATATTACTTACTAATTAAACACATGCTTTCTCAATAAATAAATAAAATTAGTACATAAAAATAATAAACTTGTATCTTAAGGTTTATCTTGATTGKTATGTTTTTATATTAAGTTTATATTATATTTGTTTAAAATGTACATACATTACAACGATACTTATTATTTCATTATTACACGTAAAATAAATTATTCAGAAATATTTTGAAATTAGTATTATT
>NW_001851118.1:0-948 GCF_000002415.2 Plasmodium vivax
TGCTATTTATAGATATAATAAAAATCCTGTAAGGATAAAAAGTTATCCACGATATACTGCAAATAGTGAATATTATAAATTTAATTTTATGTTAATTATAATTAAATATATATAAATAGGAAATAATGAAAATTATATATATATTAAAAATGCAAATAAAAAAATAAATCTATTCTAATAGGTTATAGAGTGTATGTAGTCTTGTACCCGTTCTAAATTCAACATAAGACATATTCAATTTTTTAAAATTTAAAATAAATAACTTGAACTACAAAATATATATATTTATATTAAAAAAAAATTGCGTTATTAATGTAAATTTAGTAAAATGCACCGAATCATGCAAAATAGTATGGCATTTTTATACATAATATACATAAATATTACATCATTTTTTATCATATACTTAAGTATAATTGTGCTTTCTATGCAACAGTGAAGAATGAATTTTAGAGAACATTAATACATAATCTAGTATCAGATATTGAAAAATGCATGTCATTAACTTTTTTTCTACATATATATATAAAATTACGTATATATTATTTTCATAGATTTAAAATCTTGGCTTATAAAATACATATATTATGTAGAATATATATTCAAACTGTGTATTATTGTTATAAATATTAGGCGTAGTATATATATATACTTCTGAATTTTTATTTTTATATTAATAAATATAATTATGAATGTTTTAAAGGATTCTTTTTATCATAATTTCTAATTAATTTATAACTCAATTTGAACGCTTATTTATACAAATAGAATTTATAGCATTAATTTAATTTAAAAAAAAAATAAACTATATTATGTAATAGTAACGAAAAATATTTGAATAAAAATTTTCATTATATATTTTTTTGCATTTAATTTTGTGTAAATCATACACAAGTGCATATTTAAAAAAATTTACATTGAAATTATAAAAACGTATTATTTTTGCTA
>NW_001851117.1:0-809 GCF_000002415.2 Plasmodium vivax
TATATTATATAATTTGCCTTCCAATGAATTGATGTAAGGATCAGATCTTTTATGCTTCAATTTTTCGTAAAAATCTTTAACATGAAAAGGAGAATTGTTATCAGTAGTACTTAATTCATCGTTTAACCAGAAGTTCAAGTATTCTTTTATCGCATTTGCTAAGATCTTTTGTTTTTTCTTTTGTWAATAAATCTATTAGGTAATTAAATCTTTCACAGAGCCCATTTGAACGATGTTTATCAGTAAAAATCCTGTCACTGGACATAAACCTACATGAATTATCATGCTCATCCAGCTTTTCAGCATCTTGAAGCTTATCATTATGTGATAGGTAAGTTTTTATATCATTGAAAAATTCATACTACAAATAAAAAGATAAAACAATAAAAAAATATTTACAAATAACTAAAAACATGTTTTTCAAATAAATGCTTTAAATTATCTGAGTGTTAATAACATGTATATTATAGTATGCTATAAATAATTATAATAATTAAAAAAAGACATAAGAAAATATACACTTTCTTCTATTAATACGGGTGAACTATCCATTCTTTTTATACAGAATTTCTCTAAATATATTAATTAGGATTTTTAAGCTTAAATATTATCGTGAATAATGCATAAGAATTTAAGCTATTATTATTTCTGAAATGAATTTTGAATTATTTAAAAATGTAAAAAATTTATTTTTATCAATAAACTCTTTTCATTTTTCAAAAAAATTCTAATCGCAATATTAAGACTAAAATAAAAATATTTTATATGTTACAAATAACGAAATAAATGGAAAAATATGAAAAAGATGA
>NW_001851116.1:0-960 GCF_000002415.2 Plasmodium vivax
GAATATTTTAGTAGAACCAGATGAAAAAAATACAAAATCATATTATTATTAATTAGAATATTATGTAAAATCATATTTCATGTTTTGTGTGATCTTTTAAAATTTTTCATTAATAAAATTATTTGACTTTTAGTTATTTTCTCGATAGCTGCTTTTTATATAATTTAAGGAATTTCGTTTAAACGTTTATATAACTACCATATAGTTGAATTATTTATTATAAATTAAAAAATTCTTCAGATATTTAATTATATTATGTGTATAAATAACGATTTATATAATGTTACTATAATTTTTTTTATACTTATTACATGAAAGTAATATAAATAAATCGATTGTCAAAAGAGAAATTTTAAAAAGTTAACATTTGTCTAAAAGTGTTTTATTATGATCATGCTTTTTGAATGGAAACCCTTACAAAGCCTATGTTTGATTCAAAAGTATAAAGAACTATTATACATAATTCCCTTGTTAGCTTTCAAAATTTTTATTATTTATATAATATATACAGATTAATAGTTTTACGGATTTTTATCTAATTATACCATATATTAGAGATTTCTATTATTTGCTATGCAATTTAAATAAAACTCTATTTTTATAGGGTTATTGTAGAATATAATAAAAAAACTCGGACATTTTCCTGTATTTTTTTGAAAAATATATGTGTGTGTAAATTTTTATTTAGTTAATAGTACATTTGTCTCAAATGAATGGAAATAGAGACAAGAACATTTGATTTAAAACATATATTATTCCTTTTATAAATATTTTATTATATGTATATTAATATGAATGATATAACTGATTACAGCAAAAACAATGTGTAAGAGTGATCATGATTTGCACAAATGGTAGCTTTCCCCTGTAATAATTCTACATATAAAAGATAAGCTTAAATAGGTATTTGCTGTATAATTTTATAACATTTGGTTACAATTTTTTATTTATTATATTCAT
>NW_001851115.1:0-1236 GCF_000002415.2 Plasmodium vivax
TTTGTAATGATATATTGTTATAAGTATATATTTTTCCTAATTTATTTGTCTTATATAATTATTTACGATATTACAATTTTTTTTTTTATATTATTTTGTTAATATATGTATATCCAGAAATAAAAATGAATCTCGTTTACACTGTAACAGTTGTAGTAAATTTATCAGTGAATCGATTCATTTAAATAAAATTTTATATATACTTTACTAATTATTATGATAATCTTAATGTGACTTAGTATATTTATTCATTTTTATTTATAAAAGTATAATTAATAAATTACTTCATTATTTATTTTTTTTTTATTTTTGTATAACTTTCATATATGCAGTAATATATTTGCTTTAAAATTTGAATTTTGAAAAAAATTAAAGGTACAGGGAATATAAATAATTTTAGTAATATTATTAAAAAAAAATTATTTTTAGAATGTATTGTGTTTTTTTTTGTTTTCCACTCAATATATTTGCCTCATTGCTAAAGTATACACAAACAGTTTATATCGTAATAATAATTCCTAATGAAGTTCATATTTTCATTGCTTATTATAAAACAAAGAATTATATAAATTATAATTAAAGAAATGTATGCATAACATATATTACATGAACACATTCATTTTTCTGATATTCATTAATAATACCAAAATAGTGTATTATTCAGAAAACTTATTTATTTTTCAAAGACTTATATATAATATAAAATTCATAAATCAAAATAATATAATGATTTCTATTATTACATTATTGTTCTGAATTGTATTTAACAAGAAATTATAAAAATAGTATGGGAAACATTAAACAACAATTTGAAAAAAATAGAAAATGGAATTATCAATTATTACTTTGTAAGAAAAATATAACATGCGTTAATAATAAAGATATATTTATTCAAGCTTCGAATGAATTAAAAGAAAGTAAGCGTAACCGTTTCTCACATCACTTATTTTTCCAATTATTTAATTTATCTTTAAATTATGGTGGTAATAAGAACATAAAAAATGTCTTTGAATTAGTAAAAATATTTCTAGTTATAATTTTACAATTTTCAATTGTTATGGCACAAGATGAAGTAAATGGTGAAAGCAGTCCCTCACCTGAAAATGTTAAAGATAAAACAAATGGATTCTTTAGTACTGCAGCATCATACAGTGCATTGGGGGCAACTGAAACTGTAGTTTTAGTTGAGGATTATATTATTTGTCCCATTTTTCCACACAGCAAAGGAATTTGCAA
>NW_001851114.1:0-1066 GCF_000002415.2 Plasmodium vivax
TCTTTCAAATAGGAGTCCATAACACTGAAAGGCTTAAATAAAAAGGACTTCTTTTTGCTTTTATTTTTACTAGATTTATCCTTCACCTGCGTATCTTTTGCTAGATGTTCATATACTGTTTTATATTCATTCGTATTATTCATCGCGCCTTTTTCTTTCTCTCTATATTTATTTTCATCTCCTTTGTAAAATAGAGGAGTTTTTCTATTATTTTTTAATGAGCATTTTGCTTGGTACTTCATATTCATTACGCTATCTTGTATATCTTTATTAAATTCAATTTTTACATTTCCTTTATTGTTCCCATGCGTTCCTAATAATCTTTTTTGCGTTAAAATAACTGTATAAACTGTTTCCTGTATGTTCTTGTATGATACTCCAATGGCGCACTAAGAATAATCATGTTAATCATTATTTATAAAAAAATATATGTATACATATTACGTACTATTACATTTTAATAATTTCTAAAATAAAATGTTCAAACAAAACAAACATAATAATATTCCAAAAAATTTATTCTGTACCTCATTATTGAAATAATGACACATCCATATCATAATAAATATAGCCGAAATTTTAACACAACACAGCAACATAATTTTTTTTATAGATGTATACCTATTTAATTTTATCATGTCATCAGACATTAGTATATGGCGTTAATATGATAACTTGATATTTTAATATGAATAAACATTATGAATATATACGGCTTCGCTCAGAACAATTAAATTTATTTAAATAAATTATTTAGCGCATATTAATACACACTGAAAGAAAAAATAATTTAGAAATATCTTAGATAAATTTATATATATAATTTATTCAAAAAAATAGAAGAAAATTTTGGTTTAATATATTTTATCAATTATGAATTTATTAATATTTAATATATTCAATTTAATTTTTTTCAAATACTCATAATAAGAAAATGTGTTATGGTTCAATAGAATTCTCAACTTATTGATACTTAAATAATAAAGATGATAAATAATATACTGTTATATGATAAAAAAAAATTATGGCTTTCTGTATTGTTTCATTATAACTAATATTAATTATA
>NW_001851113.1:0-1418 GCF_000002415.2 Plasmodium vivax
TTCTCCTTATATTTGTCAAGAGTACACCGAAATTTTTTTTTTAAGGAAAAGTTTTATGTAGAATGATAGTTATGAAGTTATAGGAATTTATATTTTAAAAACAATTCGTTGTGCTTTACAATGGGCAGCTATTCTGGACGATACATTATATTATATCTATTTCTCTCTGAATCGAAATTATCAGGTTGGTAAGAATTTTCCATTAATTCCCTTTCTGTTAAAGGAATACGATATATTTGGTTCCTTCCTAACAATTTGTTTATCCAAGACCTAACGGGCGTAAACTAATGAATATAAGGTATATATATTATGTGTATAATTTATAATGTTATTTAAAAATGTATAGAATTAAATATAAAATAAAACATCCTGTTGTACATTCACAATAATAATTACATTGTATATTAGAAAAGGAGGCATTAACAATCCAGCAGCTGAGGCAGCAGTAACGATACTTTTTGTTATTGTAGGAGAGGGAGGATCATATGAAGGAGGTGAAACACTATTAACTTCAGAATTTCCTTCACTTGAAGGATGAACTAAGGAACTAGGAGGTTCTGCACTCTGTTCTCTCACCCCTTCGGATACTCCATTTGAGGTTACACTTTCTTCCCCCCTTCCATTCGCTGGTAACTGTTGTACATCCATTTCTTTTATTTTACCTTGTGGTTTTTCTTCTACTGGTTTATTATCTTGTAAGTTACAAGTCCAATTAGATAAATTTGCAGGATTTTTTTCATTAAAATATTCATTAAATGCCTTACAATAACCAGAAGAATTTTCGTACATCTTTTGCATTTTCCTTCAAACTCGTTATATGAGACTACATATTTTTTAAGGTATTCATAATATGTTTTATTACATGTCAGGTTATTATTATTAGCAATTTGTTGCTCATAGATATCATAATCTTTTGAATAATCAAAAAATAATTTAATTTTTTTAAAATATTTATCCTCGATGATATTATAATAAGTAGGAGCTGTACAATTTTTTCCATTACGATATTTTAAAATATAGAAAATATTAGAAATAACAGTATCAAAATGAATCATAGGAATTATTTTATCATATAATATATCTCCTAACCAATAGTACAAAAAGTTACAGATATCTTCATCAGATTCATCTTGGAAATTGTTTCCATGTGCATAACATAAACCTTTCAGAATTTTATCATGAACATCCTGAAGTACATTATAGCGATCTAATAAATCTTTTACTGTAATATAAAAATTAGCATTTGGACATCCATCCGTTCCATTATCCAATTGATCATAAAATTTTTTTTGTGGTAAAAGTTGTAATGCTTTTTCCTAAATTTTTGTTAGAGAAGAGCACATATATAATATGTAATTATATATTTTATAAAAGCCAACAATGGGCCATATTATTATAAATGGGATATTTAAAAATAG
>NW_001851112.1:0-1147 GCF_000002415.2 Plasmodium vivax
TGGTGAAGTATAATATATATATGTATAAAAAAAAGAAAATTTTGGACAAAGAACAATAGGTAATTATAAACAACAAAAAAATTATGAAGTTAATAATATGTTTGCTTTCACTTGTTATTACATTGCTCTTAAATTTATAATAACAAACTTATGGAATTTTATAGTAAACCTAAAGATTATGTTGTGTATTCTTTTGTACCACGTTTCTTCATAGATTTCTCTTTTTACATAGTTTTATTCAGAAAAATAGATAATTAATGACATTTTAGTTTATAAACTTATTTTTAAATAATACAATAAATATGTGAATGGAGGTTTCGCATCGTTGTATAATTATATAAATATTTTCATTTAGGTAATACAATATATTTCCTTTAATAAAGAATATGGAAGAAATAAATGCTCAAATTCATGAGTTTAAAAAGTTCATTGTTTCATTTTATTCATTTATCTAATATTAATATAAATAAATAATTATTAAAAAATATAAATGATATTATTATACATGTTAATAATGAAAATTCAACCTTAACACATATATTATGATATGTAAATAAATATATATATTATTTTTTACGTTATTTATATTCACTAAAGGAATAAGAATTAAATTAAATGTGATAATTCTATATATTTGAAGTTATTAGATAAAAACATGTTTAAGGTCATTTTTTTAAATTTTAAACTAATATTTTAATTTATAAAATTATAATATTTTCATTTTATATATTTATTATTACTAAACCAATTTGAATGGTATATTTTTTGAACACACTATAGATAGCCTGATAGTAAAATGTTTGTACTTGATGTCAAACTGTCACTAAGAAAAATAATTAATGTTAATAACATACTGTGACTTCATTTTCAAAATGTTATCAATTAAATTATATTGTTTATCATTATTGATATTTTTTAATTCTACTTTTTATTATGTATTTTACGACTTAGTATATTTGAAGAATTTAAACGTATGTTATTAAATATATAAAAATCACATGCCAAGTAAAGGAGTAATGGTATTTTTTATGAAAAATATGAATCATTTTGTACCTATTTACAATAATATTAATAATTTTATGCCATAAATTTAGATTACTTCAGATATGGATATTCCTTTAATAGTTAACAGGCTGCTAGTATTATA
>NW_001851111.1:0-1175 GCF_000002415.2 Plasmodium vivax
TAAATAATAATATTATACTGACTCCACTTTTATACACAGTAGGTGGCTTAATTCCCTTATTAGGGATTTTATATAAGGTTAAAAAATTATAGATTAAATTCTGAATATAATATAAATATTAGTTAATTAAAGTTTATCATTGTTTATTATTATAAATAAATGTACGCTAAATTACATATATATATTTATATATATGTATTTCCCTGTTAGTTTACGCCAATGGGACAACTTTTAAGGTATAAAAATAAAAAATTTACCAAAGAGTATAGCAATAATTATAATAATCAGATAAGTTTACAACAAGAGAGATATAATGTTAAATATGATTCTGTAGCATAATGATATTTTTCATATGTTGTACAATGATGCATTTCATAATAGCTGTATTAAAATGATATAACTTAATAATATTATAATATTCATGATATAATATATGATAATTATACAATAATAACATAAAAGAAATAATACAAATATAAACTACATAGATGTACAATTATTATTCAATAATAAAAATATATATATGAAAAAATATGTTCTTCATACGTAAAGAACGGTAGTATAGATTGCACTACAGCTAATAATTCTATGTATCAAAAAACCTTAGTGATACACAAAAGATAACATTTATAATACATCATTTATATTTTGAAATTAAATATTATAAAAGAAGATATATTATAGATGCGTTAGTGATTTTAACAAATAAATATACATAACATATAACAATTTTTTTTAAGTATTATTAATTTTATAATATAAAATATTGCTAAATTTTTTATATTTCCTATTAAAATATTTTTAATTATATATTCTATTTTACTATTTTTGTTATTATTATTATTAGAACCCTTTGATAATTATTATCATAATATAAAATAATTAAAATAAATAAAAATAAGTAAATGCACAGAATGATTGCCTTTCTTATATTATTGTTATTCATATATATACATTTCTTGTATAATATTCAATATTTTCTTATAACTCATATATATAATGATATTCTTTTTATTATATTTATTGTGCGAACACAATTTTCTACACTTTTCCTTTTACCAACCATAAATATAATGTATTTAGGAAAATATTTCTTACAGTATGCTTTAACTCTAATAGATCTAAGTAATAAAAAATATTCCTATAACATGATAATGGTTTAAATCTATTACATA
>NW_001851110.1:0-1141 GCF_000002415.2 Plasmodium vivax
TTTCTGTACTCGTTCATGCTATTCACATTAAATTCACTCATTAATATTTGCTAATCATTGTCCTAAGTGTGGTAATCAGAGATGTATAAAGCAGTGCCTGCTCTGAAAGCTTAATAATGGAGAATTGAGGTAAAATGTCTGTATATAAATAAATATGACCAATATTGATTGAACCACATATGTGAGGCACATGTGATATGTTCCTTAGAAACAGGACAAAATACTGTACAAGCTCAGAGGAGGAAAGGATGATTCCAGGCCTACGTGATCACTGAAGCTGGAAGGCTTAGTGGTAGAGGAATTACTTTGTATCTGTGATGTAAATCTTTGAGCTATCTCTAAAGATACATCTGCACTCTAGAACTGCAGTGAGAGGTAGGTGTTTAAATGCACTGACATGGAAATCAACTTTTGTTCTAGGCCCAGCTGCACTGCAACCTTATTTTGTGTCCTTGAGTATATAAAATTGATGTAAAATATGTGTCCAGCATATCTCACTATGATGAATGAGATAATGTGGATGCCTAAGTTGCTCCCTGTAGTGAAAGTCAGATTGCTTGGCAAGTGTATATTTTTTTTTCAGGCAACTCAGGCCATACATTTGTATGGTAGTAAGCATAGTTTTCCATGACTAAAAGGATTAACATCCGTATCAAAGTGCCTAATTTATTGCTAGGGAAAAGCATATTCTGTGTAACATCTGAGCTGTTGTCTGAAAATATTGTGTGAATTTCTTGGAGAAGCTGCCTATATGAATACATAGTGTTACAAAGGCAACAAATGTTTATTGAGTTGCTATGGCTGGTTTACGGACTTTACAATTGATTTTAAGATTCCTACATCATTTCCAATTTATAGCAGAGGAAACCGAGGTTTAGATAAGTTTTTAAAAGTTGCTTAGATCATAAAATTGAATTCACATCTGCTGAAATCTAACATTTATCTTGTTTACATTGTAGAATGCTACGTTGCTTTAGTTTGATGTTTTTCTTGCAGGTCACTGCAAGCCATTAATCTGCAGGTGTGTATGTGTGTAAATGTTATTTATTTGTTTATGTCACTAGGTTACTTCTAGAACTGCTGGAGTTACTGTTTGACAAGTTTAATGCTGTAGCCACTGCACACTCTGTAGTCCTGGGAT
>NW_001851109.1:0-1617 GCF_000002415.2 Plasmodium vivax
GGACTGAGGCTCATAAGGACAACTCTGAAGACTAAGGCTGCAAGTAAGCCTTCATGGCATAAGGCTCTGGGTCCATCCCAGTCAACCCAAGCCCACCACACACCTAGCCATCTCTTGTGAACTCAGGTTCAAGGCCTATTCCAGCACTAGGTCCAGTGCTATAGACTCAGGCTTCAGCTGAGCCTTTATGTATACAGGCTCCAAGACCTCCCTCATGGATCCAGACTTCAGGCCCATCCTGCATATACAACCAATAGGTCCACCTGTGAATCCAGGATATAGGACTAACCCTGCAGACCCAAGCATGAGGTTCATCCACCTGCCAACACCAGTACTGGTACAGCCTGACCAAGGACTGAAATAGAAAGCTTACACTTAGACCATGTCAGATAACCTGCTAGAATCTCTAGATAGGTTGACTTGAAAAGGGGTTTCTTATACAAAGCCAAGCTGCAAAAACTGGAATAAGCCTTAAGGTCTTTAAATGCCCAGACATCACCATAAGGCAATAAGAAACAAGAAAAACCAAGAAGCTATACCAACACCCAAAGGGTGTAATAATCTCCCAGTAGCCAAACTCAAAAAAGAAAATTGAGATATGCAAACTATTAGACAAAGAATTTAAAATAATTGATTTAAGGGAGCTCAATGAACTTCAGGAAAATACAGAAAAGCAATTCAGCAAAATCAGACAAACAATAAATTGCCAAAAAAAGAAATTTAACAGAGTGATTGAAGTAAAAACAGCCAAAAACAAATTATAGAGCTGGAAAATGCAATAAATAAAATGAAAAAATGCATCAGAGAGCATAAACAGCTGAATTGATCAAGCAGAAGAAAGAATCTGTGAATTTGGAGACAGATTATTTAAAAATATACTGTCAGAGGAAAAAAGAATGAAAAAAAGCTCATTAGATTAATGGAACAGCATCTAAAGAGCAAATGTTTGAGTAGTGGAGTAGGGAAGGAGAAAAGAAAGGCAAAGGAATAGAAAACTTATTTACAGAAATATTAGCAGTAAACTTTCAAAATCTGGAAACTATAGAGGTATAGGAAGGTTAGAAGTCTCCAGCTGAATTCAATTCAAATAATACTCCACCAAGACATATTATAAACTATGGTGCAGAAGCAATTGATGTAGAAGGGAGTTCTAATAAGGCTAGCAGCAGATTTCTTAGCAGAGACCTTACAGGCCATGAGAGAGTGAGATGGCATATTCAAGCTGGTGAAGTAAAACAATTGCCAAAGAATAATACTGTAGCCAGCAAAGCTGTTCTTCATAAATAAAGGAGAGATAAAAATTCCTAGACAAAGGAAAACTTATGGAGTTCATTACTGCCAGACCTGTCTTACAATAAATGCTAAAGGTAGTTCCTCAAGATGAAAAAGAAAAGATTGCTAATTAGTCACATTAAAAACATATGAAAGTGTAAAACTTAGTAACTACACAATTTAAAATAATCTAATCCTGTAATGGTTGTGAGTAAGTCATATATCTTTACTACAGAAGTTAAAAGACAAAACTATAAATAATGATTACTACAATAATTACGTTACAAAAGATATAATATGTAAAAATGTAAATTGTGACGTTAAAATTTAAAAGGCTAAGGATTT
>NW_001851108.1:0-828 GCF_000002415.2 Plasmodium vivax
AGTATTTTTTTTCTAAATTAATATAAAATATTTTATTTCACTCAATACGATATACATTTCAGCAGATAATAAGGATATAACTCCTAGTTATGTTTGTATGAGATATAAATGTGAACGTATTATTGAGTAAAAAATATAATTATATCTCAACATCTCATCTTGAATTAATTGCATTACATATGCAAAAAATTAATAATTTTAATTAACACTTAAAAAATTAACATGCAATAACGTACTTAGTAAATAAATTAAATTATTTATTTAAATGAAGAATATTTTTTTTCTTTCAATGTGCGTTCATTAATGAATATATTTATATTTTAAAATAATAGTGCATAAAGTGCTTCATTTTTTAATCTACAAAATACCAAACAATATATTGATAATTAAGAAATATAAATATTAATATAACATTTAAAATGTACTATCATAATGTAAATTTTTTTGGATGTACAATTATTTTTACGATTCTATTGCATGTTTATTATTTTACTGGAATTCGAACAACTGCATTATTTCTCATTAAAATAATTAATAACATATTTTTATGTGTTAAGAAATATATTATTGGCAATTTTATAAAATACAATAAATATGACAAAATCCACGGGTTTTATGACATAAATATTTTATAAGGATAACACAGATAGATGCTTTGTGGGAAACATTTATGCCACATATGTAATACACACATCATTATATTAAATTTTCATAATGGAATAGGAAGTTATATATTTGTATACAGTAATATAATAATATACATTCTTATTATGTTTAAATTTTTATACTCTATTATTAAGTGTATAACCACTTTACACAAGGAAATGC
>NW_001851107.1:0-1460 GCF_000002415.2 Plasmodium vivax
GTAAGTTCGAAATATTGATATGTTGTCTAATTAATTTGATATTAGTTAAATGTTTTTATTTAAAATGATTCCATAAGAATATATATACATTTTTCATTACATTACAAACAAAAGTACTTTCATTTATCATTCTAGAAGATAAATAATTTATGGATCTATTACAATTTTAGCAGCTATTCTCTCCATTTAAACATTATATAGTGAAAGAAAAATTTTGTATAATATTAATGCACATACTGAATATTTATTGATTACCTATACAAAGAAAAAATATGGAACAGTTTTTTCCATAATGAAGAAAATTCAACTTCTTATTATTATTCGAATTGTAATTTTTGAATTATTGATAAAAATAATTCTTGATTTTTCTACCAATGCAAACTAATAGGATTAACATGAATAAGTGGAAACATTAAGGATTAACCTTTGAAAATGCATTTTGATATTTATAAACAATAGCATTAAGATAAGTACAATTTCATATATTCTTTCCTTATGATAGTAATGTCTATTCATATAAGAATTTAATATCTTTATATAAATGATTCCTTTTTGTATATAAATAATAATTACTTATCCTTCAGGATCTAAATTATTAAAATAAAAAATAACATTACAACTTTCTAAAAGGAATACCTAATATATATTATAAATATACATTACGATGCATTTATTTAGTAAAATATTCATATTTTCTTCTTGTATTATATATAAGATTCATCTCAATATGTTATTTTTCTGAATGTATTAGGAATATTTTATTTTACACTGATACCCATATACTTTAATATTATATAATAAAAAGAATTGAGAAGCAAGTAAAATTTTGAGTGAACTTATTTTTTGATATCCATAACCATTTTCTTCATTTAAAAAATATTAGTTATATTAAATGGTATACTTTCATGTACATTATAAAAAATATCTTAATATTTTTCATTATAATGTTTACATTTAAAGTAATATATTCTAATTTTATAAATAAATTCTCTTTATTTTAATATTATATATTTTTTAAAAGTATCAATTGAACAATGCAAGAGCATCCGATTATACGTATTCATTTACAAATATGTTATATTTTGGTATATAAAGTGATATTATTGTATCATAAAAAAAAAATTTTAATGAGCAAAAATATGTAATAAAAGCTAAAATAATATATTTAAATTAAAAAAAAATTTATATAAAATTATGATTACATATACTTTTATAAATAATTACACATTTATTTATTTTTAAACAGGATACATATGCTTATATATTCAAATACGCCTCACACAGATATTTGCCTCGCATATATTTAAATTGATAGTAAATATTTAATTTAAAAACTTATTTACACATACTTAATATTCAAATAGTATATATAGTATTTTTTTTATAATAAATAATCTACCAATTAATATGATATATATTAAATAAAACAATATTAATTCATAAAAAAATTACACATTCCA
>NW_001851106.1:0-2672 GCF_000002415.2 Plasmodium vivax
CCTGCGTCCTTTTAATTAGTTTACTCCTGCTGGAAGATTCGTAAATCCCAAATTAAGAAGAACTACAGGAATGGTCAACAATAATTTTTATGGTGAAGAAGCAAATGGAATGTTATTTGATGGAAATGACCATAATGGATTCGATTCATATAACATAGGGTACGAAGCTGTATAATATCACTTATGAATTTTTTATTTTAGTAAATGTATGAAAAAGATATTATTTTATTTATTATTATGAATTACTTATTATATATATTGAATGGTTACATTAAAAAAATAAAATAAATATAAATTGTATAAATAAATAATTTTATATAATAATAAATATGTATTTATGTATAAAAAATTAGTATGTAACAATGGTTTTCGATCAAATGTACACAATATTAGATAATATACGGCCAATTAGTATACGTCCTATGATATAGTAATCCGGAGAAATAAATGGAAAATATTTATGATTAACATAAAATAATATTTTTAAATAAAAAATAAAAAAACTTTTTGTTTCCATATATATAATAAATGAATTATACAAGAATTGGAATACAACGTAATTATCACATATCATTCCAAATCACAAATTAAATAATAAAAAAATGAAAAAAGTGATTAATGAAAATTATATATAAAAATAAATTAATATAATATATATGTTTTTAATATAACATAAATATTGTTAAATGTGATGATATATGTAATATACATTTGATGTATACAATAGGAAAATAATAATATTTCTTTTTATTACGATATTTATAGCACTTAAAATATATATGTGATTTATTTATTCACAGTTTATTATAATAATATTATATAAATATAGATAATAAGAACAATTACATTTATGACATAATAGCTTATTCTAAGTGATTTTTTACATTTATATTAATATTCTTTTTTAATATAAACTGTTATATAAAATTCAATCATATAATATAAATGAATAATAAATTACTGTTAAAATTTATGACGCAAAAAATAATGTATTTTAATAGGTAACATAGGAACTGAAAAAATACTTTGGTAAACTCTTATGTACTATGTAGAAAATAATTCTGTGAGGTAATTAAAATTATATTTCAATATGCAAAATATACAAATAATAATAGTTCATTTAATATTGTAGTTATTATATTATTAATATTGCATAGAAATATATTATCAAAAATGTATGATATATAATAGATTGATGGAATAATTTGAAAATATATTATTAAAAAGTAACTCATTTCCATTAAGCTTCATAACAACATAAACTGTTGTTATACTACCCAAACATGGAATCTTCATAATATAACACTAGAAAATATATATCAAAAGGTTTTATATAAATATACTATTATAAATATTGATTTATAACAAACATCCAATTTTAGTATTATTTTGTTTGTTCAGGGATAAAATTTCAATTAAATAATTAATATAATATACTAAATAGTAGGAATAATCAATAAATGCTATAAATATATATTTTATTATATAGTCAATTATAAATAGTAATATGAAAGATATACTAAAAATCAGATGTATATTCATTTATCTTAAATAAATATACATTGATTTAAAAAAGTAAAAATCTAGAAAATATTACATAATAATACAAATATTATGAATATAGTAAAAGAAAAAGTGAAAAATGTGATTTCATGGGAATTAGTAAAAACATGATTTTATTAATACTCAATATATCTATGTTATTAATATAACATTTAAAGAATTCTATCATTAATATTAATTTTGTTGAACAATATTACATGATCATTTTTTTTTTATTTTATAAAATGCATTTTATATTAAGTTAAATATAAGATAAGAAAAGAGGATAAAATATGCATAGGTTTAAAAACTATATATTTTATTAAATAAATTATATAAAGTAAGTTCTTCAAGGAAAACAATGTAATAGTATATGAGAAAAATATATCCTTATTTTACTATTTTTTTCAGATTACATTAACAGTTTTAATTTTTTTCCTTTACATATATTTAATGTAATATCTTATAATTATTCTACAAAAATTTTCTGGTATAATTTATTATACATTATATATTTTACTTAAGAAATATAAAATGTTTTAATAAAAGGATACACACTATATTATTAAATATATTGTGTTATTATAAATAAGATATATATAAAATATATATATGTAGTTTGCAGTAATTTAAGATTATTTCACTCTTATAGTTAAGATTACATTTGTGAATACTGATTACAAGTTTGTAGTTTTTTATATATACTGGATAAGTAATATAAATAAAATTAAAATAGTTTTATTTATTTTATTTCAATTAAAAAGTGTTAATATTAAAAAAAAAGATATTACATTTAGTATATACATAAAAAATAATTACATTGGAATGATAAATAGGAGAAGATAAAATATATATATTTATGTAATAAAAAAACATTATATAATATTATAGCTTTATAGATGCATTAATATTACAGGAAATATGATAAAATAAGTAAATAAAATAGTTAACAATAAAGATAATTAAGAATAAATATAGATGCAATATTATCCTTTTATAAAACACATATATATTTATAATTTATATTAGTATAACAAATATACATTTATTAATTTAAATTATAAAAACACTAAATATTAAATGAATTTCACCTTATGTGTAATAGATAAGATCAATTATAACAATAATAG
>NW_001851105.1:0-976 GCF_000002415.2 Plasmodium vivax
CTGTGTATTTTCCAAAATACATATACAACCCGGAGCTGTATCTCGAAAATAATACAAAAACACCCCCAAGTTGTGTTATTTTCAAAAATACAAATACAACCATGAGCTGTATCTCGGAAAATAATACAAATACACGCCCAAGCTGTGTTATTTTCAAAAATACAAATACAACCCATAGCAGAATCTCGGAAAATAATACAAACACACGCCTAAGCTGTGTTATTTTCAAAAATACAAATACAACCCATAGCTGTATCTCGGAAAACATTAGAAATACACCCCCAAGATGTGTTATTTTCAAAAATACAAATAAAACCCAGAGCAGTATCTCGGAAAATAATACAAATACACCCCAAAGCTGTGTTATTTTTAAAAATACAAATACAACCCTTAGCTGTATCTCCGAAAATAATAGAAATACACCCCCAAGCTGTGTAATTTTCAAAAATACAAATACAACTCTTAGCTGTATCTCGGAAAATAATACAAATACACCCCCAAGCTGTGTTATATTCCAAAATACAAATGAWACTCTGAGCTSTATCTTGGATARTAATAGAAATACAACCCCGAAGCTGTGKTATTTTCAAAAATACAAATACAAMCCATAGCTATATCTCGGAAAATAATACAAATACACCCCCAAGCTGTGTTATTTTCWAAAATACAARTAAAACCMATAGCTGTATCTTGGAAAATAATACMAACACAACCCCAAGCTGGGTTATTTTCAAAAATACAAATACAACCCTGAGCTGTATCTCGGATAGTAATAGAAATACACCCAGAAGCTGTGTTATTTTCAAAAATACAAATACAACCAATAGATGTATCTCGGRAAATAATACAAATASACCCCCAATCTGTGTTATTTTCAAAAATACAAATACAATCCTTARCTGTATCTCGGAAAATAATASAAATACACCCCCAAACTGKGTTATTTTYAAAAATACAAATACAACCCTGAGCTCCA
>NW_001851104.1:0-1207 GCF_000002415.2 Plasmodium vivax
TATAATATATATATATAATTATATAAAAGGATTAAGGAATTGTTGAAAATATTGCGAGAACATTTTTTATATTTCGTTATAATATTTTAGTAAATAATTAATTATATATCAACATATTTTTATTATTTATTTTATTTTTCATTGTTTAAAACACAATGGTAGAGGCTGCAATGGATAAGGAGGTATATTTAATGTTATTTTGAGTATATGTATAATATATTTTTGTTGAAATGTCTTGTATGCCTTATAAAATATAATATTTATGTCAATTTCCTTTTTATATATCTTAATATATATTTAATTCATCCTTTTTCTCTATAGTATATTAATTATAAGGATTACTCTAGTTATAAAACTAGATTCAGTAGAGTTAAAGAATCTTCAATTGATACAAACAAATTAAAGGAACTCATTAATAAATCAACTGAAGATTCTAATATAAGAAATAAATTTACTAAGGTTTTTAAGGAACTATACAGACATCTAAAGCATGATGGTATTTTTTTCAATTACTCTCCAAATGCTTGTTTGTATATTAGCTATATATTGCATAAAGTAGTACAACAGGAAATTAAAGAATTATATTTCCCCGAGTTATATCAATCTTTACGAGAATTTGTGATTCAATACAACAAAGATCGTTCAAACAATAATTATAATAATACTTGTATAAATGATATGGTTTATATAGAATATGATTTGTATCAAGAAATGTATGCATTATATCGAGTATATGATGAGTATTATAATTTTCTAGAATACAATTATTATCCAAATACTACAACCTGTGGAAAACTTAACAATTTGATTATTATATATAAAGATTATATAAATACTCATAAATCTAAAAGTGAAAATTTTAATAAAATATTAACACATCTTGAAAAGAGTTTTAAGGAAACTCTACAGACTTATGATTCCCATTGTAGATGTAAAAATACTCCTTTACCACAACTCCAATTATTTAATTTACCTGAGGAAAAACAACCGAAAGTACAAAAACCAGAAGAACAAACACATTCATCACCATCCGTACAAATACCAGCACAAGAATTACAACAAGGATTACAAGAAAGCACAGATTTACAAACATATTCAGAAAAAACCAAAATAGTATTACCACAAGAACATTCAGAGGGTGTCGTTGATCAAGGAAGATTGGAGGAAAAAAAAATAGAACAACAAACAAAGAAGAACAGAAGAAACA
>NW_001851103.1:0-1702 GCF_000002415.2 Plasmodium vivax
TTATTAGCACACATTTTTGTTATAATATCATTGTAAATTTATTATACATAGTAAATCAAAATAGTATACTTTTCTTGTAACAATATATATGAAGCTCCTTAAAGAAAAAAAAAAATTTTACCAAAAGAAATTATAAAAACTTGTAAATTGAATATAATATCAAATGACATATATTATTATTAGGTTTATTCCATAAAATAGATAATTATTATGTATGTGTAATTTTTTTAATCCTTTTTTTCTTTTACGCAAAATAAATTTAATATATAATTGCTATTTCAATTTAAAAACACTAAACATTAGTTATAAAATAAAAGAGTATTTTTATATTATAAAATACAAATACTATATATGCAAAAAAGGTAAAAAAAAAATAATTAAAATAAATATAACCTTACAAAAAATAGATGTTAAATTCCATAATAATAAGTTAATATTAATTATTTAGGTTCTTAATCAAGTATAATATATAAATACACTTAATATTTTTTATTATAAAAGTAATAATTATGAGCATTTTTACTATCATATTTTTCTATACTTTAATTCACCTTTATTAAAACATAGCAATATATATATTCAACTGTTTCCATGATATCCAACATTTTTTGAACTAATGTTATAATATTAATTATTTTTTTTTGTTAGCAAACTGTGAATATGATAATAGTACAAATTTTATTTCAAAGGGGTCAATCAACGTAATGTTATAATTATATATACTTATCGAATTTAATATAGAATGTTATATAAGTAAAAATTTATTGTACGACCAAATTAACATGGTAAAATTATATATAATTCATAGAACTAATTAGAAAAAAATATATACTCACTGTGAAATAATATGTTATCCCATAACAATAGTAAGTTCAACATTAAAATATTAAATAGAAAAAAGTTCAATTATATTTTCAATTAGATAAATTACAAATTTATATATATTAAAAACCTTACTACAATATTAATGAAAAAATGTAAATGCATAAATAAATATAACGATTTTATATTTTATACATTCATCTACAGAAATTTTCCTTATCCTTTTTTTTATTCCTATACAGATTTAACAACCTATGACATAGACAATGTTAAAATTTTATATAAACCCAAATGAACTATGAGCCTCATATATTAGAACTTCATGAAAACATTTTATATAATTAAACAAATAATGATAATTCCCCTAGAAACAGCAGATATAATCATCCATATAGTTATGTAAACGTGTTTATGATGAAGTATTAATGTTAATAAAATATTAGTAATAGTGTCTTATGTAATATGTTTTTTATTTCATTTCAAGGATCATTTTGTGCATGACTGTTTTATATAAAATATATGTTAATTAATATTTTAATAAAAAAATTAAAATTTTGTTAGAATAATAAAAAATACATAATTTAAATATATGTAAAAATAAACATATATAAAAAAAATCATATGTTACATAATAAAGATGCATGGGAAATAAAAATTCTACATTTATATTATGTAATTTAGGGTTAGGAAAAATATTAAATATAATGTAGTATTAGTAATGAATATATAAGTAAAATAATTTTTTTATAATACATTTATTATATAATTGAAGGTATGTGAAAAATAATGCTTTCATAAATGTTTCATATATTAGTAAAAATTAATATACAAGGAAAAAACTGTTTAATAAATGGAAATCTTTGTAGACAAGAAATATATA
>NW_001851102.1:0-822 GCF_000002415.2 Plasmodium vivax
AAACAAAGATACGGTAAATTCATTATATACCGTTGTATATATATTAAAATATTTTTTTAAATAACAAAATTATATATATTTAATAAATATTTTTATTTCATTAATACATCTCTTAAGCATTTTGTTTTTCAATTTATCTAAAATTTTTCAGTATTATAAGTATGAGGATTACTGTTTTTATAGAAATATATACGATACAGTCGACGGTATTTCAGGCACTAATTCGCTTAGTACAAATCCTATTATTCTTAAATATTTTCGAAGTCATCAAGAAAAAAATGTTATTCGTGTATCTAAGAAAATAAAAGGATATTTAAAACATTTTGTTACCAAAGATATTCATAAAAGTAATAATCGTTGCGCATATATTAACTACATTCTTAATGATGAAATTCAGGGACTTATATATAAAGCAAAATCATATACATTTGAAATGTTCATAAATTATATTAAGTCTGATGCTGAGCTTAAAAATAATACATGTTTTTCAAATATTATGTACCTAGAAAAAAATATATATGACAATATGAAGAAATTGTATGATCTTTACAATAAATATGAGGTCATTTATTTAAATAATCGTTATGGTGTCGATACACATTCGTGCACTTATCTTGTTGATTTAGTTAAGGATTTTAATACTACTGTACGTGAGAAGGATAAAAGAATAAATTTTTATTTATTTAAGGAACTAAAATATATTAAATGTTTACTTGAAAATCTTGAATTAATTAAACAAAAAAAATGTGCAGGAATAGAACAATTATCATCACCATATAAGGATTCAGAAGAAGAAACAGCACAATGCATTAATCAAGGAAA
>NW_001851101.1:0-495 GCF_000002415.2 Plasmodium vivax
TATTCTAAATGATGTTTAATTATTATTACTCATTACATGGTTAATTTATTACTTTAAAACATTCTTTACTATGAAAAAATATATATTTATATTTGGAAACAAAACATTTCAGCATGTAACAATAAATATTTAAATTTTTATAATTTTCTTCTATTATACTAAAATTACTATATTTCGTGATAATATATTTAGAAAAATGTGAGTATATTTGGACATACATATTTATATAGACCATTAGCATTTCTTTGCATAATAATAAAATTTCCTAATATTCTTTATTCATTTTCCCATATTAATAGGCTTTTTGTAATATACTTTTTATACATTATTATTTCTGCATCTTGATTAATCGGATTATTGATTTTCTTATACAAATTGTTCTGTTTCGTTTCGTCGAATTAATCCTTATCATTCAAACAGTTTATTACTTTACATATAATTCATCAACTGATTAACTCGTAATAGACGAAATACTAATGGCTGATTAATTCAGAT
>NW_001851100.1:0-806 GCF_000002415.2 Plasmodium vivax
AAAGAAAATTGTAATAGTAAAACGAAGCCCAAATATTGTAACATTATTAGTAAGTTTAAAGCAACATTCATTACAACAGATAACATAAAAACAATATATGATAAATGTAAATATGAAGCGACATCTTGCAAAGATGATATAGTCATAAAAGATGATCTCCCATGTTTAAAAGAAAAAGATATATCAACAATACCTGCAAAAAGGGGAGATATAAATTATATTGTAAATATAATATATACTGCAACACTCTCAGCTTTTCCTATTTTTGCATTATTATTAATTTTGTATAAGGTTAATATGTTTTTTTTTTTTGAAAATATAAATAAGTTAAGAATATAGATTTACATTAAATTATTGTATATATATGTTTTAAAATAAATGTAAAACATGTTCTATTTTTAATAATAGTTCACTCCCTTAGGTGTCTATTTACGCTCACGAATTAGCAAGAAGAAAAATATACACAATCACGTAGGTCAGGAAAACTACGATCTTTTAAAGTATACCTCTAATGTTGAGGAAATTTCACCAGACAATAGAAGATATAATGTCATGTATCAATAAATTAGAAAATTATATAACAGAACATAAGTTTTAACAATTCTAATAACATAACACTAATGCTAAAATGAAAAATAAATGAATTTGTAGATTTATTAAGAATCGAAATTATACACAAAATAACATTGAACTATTTAATACTTGAGTTAAGCAACTAAAAAGTACATTATGACACATATAATAAGAGTAAAAAATTGTAAGTGTAATAAGCTGAACACACAAGGAATTAATTAAAACAAATTAGA
>NW_001851099.1:0-1101 GCF_000002415.2 Plasmodium vivax
AAAAAAAGATATTTGATAAAATTAAATATATTAATGATCTTTCAATTAAGATGAAAAATAAAAAGAAGTCTTTTAGTATAAGAATATTAACTAAATACAGTATACTTTTTATTTTATTTTCTTTACTCCCATTTCTTGGATTAATATTTCCTATATTATTTGGTGGTGATAGATGGAGTCGCATAGTAAATTGGTGCGGAATTCCAGATAAATCTAAAAGTCACAATTTTGATGATAGTAATATTGAAAATGCGTTGAATATTACTAAAAATGATTTATTACCATATGCTCATTTGAATATTATAATATCCTGTATTCTAATTATTATAGTGTTTTTCGTGATTATGTACACATTCATAAAAGTTATAAAATATGAAAAGTTAAAAATAGGTAAAGGAAATATGAGCTCAAAAGTATATTATCCTTTTTGCAGAGATGTTTTTAAAACAAATTAGTATGAGCCATATTTTAATAAAATAAATCTACCAAAAAAATTATATTCAAATCTAGATTTATTCTGAATATGTTAAATATATTATAAGGTTATTTAATATATATATGTGACAGATGTGTGAATTTATTATAGTTTTCGTTGTATTTCCTGATTTTATTATAAATTGATCATAAGTAACACTTTAAATGTTTAATACACATTGTTCTTGTGATTCATGTGTATGATTTATCTAACATAGTTTCTATGTATAGTAATAAATATGTGTAATGTATAAATAATATAAATATGTAGTTAATCGATTTATGTTTTAATTATTAACATCATAAATAAACTATGTAGTTGTTGTTTATATATATTTCCCTGTATTCTTAACTTAATATATATGATCTCAAGGTTCATCTATTTGCTTACTCTATATTTTATAATCATAATTAAATATATTCCAGTTTAATTTAATGTAACACTTTTTACGTATAACTATATTTATTTAGATGTCTTCTTACGTAATTAAATTAAATAAATGTTTGTATATGTATTTTTTCCACCCTACCTTTGTTAATTTCATTTTAAATATAGTAAATTATAAATTGTTTTAATGGACATAAAGAAAGGATATGTATATAAAATTTTGATTTAATTTATGTGAA
>NW_001851098.1:0-795 GCF_000002415.2 Plasmodium vivax
AAAAAAAAAAAGACTTTAAATTAAATATATTCAAAAATGACAAAGAATGGCATTACATGATGGTAAAGGGTTCAATTCCACAAGATATAACTATCCTAAATATTCATATGCCAAATACAAGAGCACCCAGATTCATAAAACAAGTTATTTGAGATCTACAAAGGGACTTAGATAACCATATAATCATAGTGGATAACTTCAACACCCCACTGACAGTATTAGATACATCACTGATGCAGAAAACTAACAAAGATAACAAAGATAATTGGGACATAAATTCTACAATTAACCAAATAGACATAAAAGACATCTAAACAACTCTCCACCCAAAAACATCAGAATATGCATTCTTCTCATCTGCTCATGGCACATACTCTAAAATTGACCAATCAGCCATAAAATAATTTTCAGCAAATTAAGAAAAAAAAGAAATCATACCAACTATAGCATCAGACTGCAAAGCACAGTAAAATCAGAAATTGATACCAAGATGATCACTCAAAATGATACAATTACATAGAAATCAAGCAACCTGCTCCTGAATGACTTCTGGGTAAAAAAGAAATTAAGGCAAAAATCAAGAAATTCTTTGAAACTAATCAGTCCAAAGATATAACATATCAGAATCTCTGGGACACAGCTAAAGCAGTGTTAGGGAAAGGTTTATAGTGCTAAACACACACATTGAAAGGATAGAAAGATCTCAAATTAACAACCTAACATTGTACCTAGAGGAACAGTGAAAAAAGTGCACGCCAACCCCAATACTGGCAGAAGACAAGCAATAACCAAAAT